>NW_017617327.1:7500-10000 GCF_001879475.1 Ipomoea nil
GAGGAAGACCTCGAGGAGTGAAAGTCCTCGATCAATACAACACCATACCTCTTGCGAGGTGGGTCAGCCCCCAAGTCCGACGCTAAGACAACGCCCGTTGCGCTTGGGCAGATTCGTAGCGAGCGCACAATCATCCTTTAACGGACAGCTTACTAGACGGGTGGACACTGGTGTCGGTAACTTACAAGCCTACTGACGGTATATTGCAGATTCACGGTTGTTTTTTTGCCCAACTTGTTCCACGGCCGTTTTTTTGCATGTCCGTCTCGGTCAGATCCGGACGTGTCGTCGAACGAGTGCTGTGGAGGAAGCCCTCGAGGAATGAAAGGCCTCGAGCAATACAATATTTCTATCCTCTTGCGAGGTCGGTCAACCCCCACGCCCGACGACACGTACGCTGCACTGCGCTACGCTGGGCGGGTTCATTGCGAACGCCCGCCCTCCGCCCCTACGGCGCACCGTAATTCGTTAACGAACAGCTTACTAGACGATTGGACACGTGCCTCGGCAACTCACAACCTACTGACGGTATATTGCAGATTCACGTTTGCTCGATTGACCGAATTCACGTGCCAATGATGTTTTTTTGCATGTCCGTCTCCGTCCGGTGCGCCGCCCCGCCTTGCGACTCCGATGGGTCTATGCCGGTCCCCAATAATACGTACGAGCGGCGGGAACACTCGTACGAGGCCTACGGGACGAGGGGGGCCCGTCCCAACACGTTCCGAAAAAAGTCGACCGGCACCTCAACTACCATACCCCCCCTATAGTAGTTAAAAAAAAAAAAAACCCCAGTGACAGCAGTAGACACGGTTTGTCCCGTAAATCACACGGTCATTTCGGGTGGTTCCGTGCATTTTTTTTCAAATGTTATTGCATGGTCCTTTAGTTTAGAGCATTTTAACAATGCTTGGTAAATTTCAAAGCGTTTGGATGATTATTTCATTGAAAACGACGATGTCCAAATTTATGCCCAGCTGTCCGCAAAGTTCCTTGTCTGACTTAGCCAAGTACTTGGGATTGTTGGGAATGTGAGAGGAATATATGGCATATCGTTTGCCTCACTAATTAAATAGTACAATAAGCTCTAAAACAAATGTATATGCCATTTTGGCACGAGAACGACGTAAAACGACATAGGCCAAGGCATAACACAGAACCGTCGTAAAAGTACTGGGGTGGCAGGCGGGTAAACCTCTGTTGCGTGATATTTTCCGCATCCGTCCGCAACTGTGCGCAATTTGGGCGCCCTCGTTCCGCATAAGTCCGCAACCTCGGCACCCTCGTTCCGCATAAGTCCGCAACCTCGGCACCCCCGTTCCGCATAAGTCCGCAACTTGGGCACCCTCGTACCGCAACTTTCCGCAACCTCGGCACCCTCGTACCGCAACTTTCCGCAACCTCGGCACCCTCGTACCGCAACTTTCCGCAACCTCAGCACACCCGTACCGCAACTTTCCGCAACCTCGGCACACCCGTTCCGCATAAGTCCGCAACCTCGGCACCCCCGTACCGCAATTTTCCGCAACTTGGGCACTCTCGTACCGCATAAGTCCGCAACTTGGGCACCCTCGTACCGCAACTTTCCGCAACCTCGGCACCCCCGTACCGCAATTTTCCGCAACCTCGGCCCACCCGTACCGCAACTTTCCGCAACCTCGGCCCACCCGTACCGCAACTTTCCGCAACCTCGGCACCCCCGTACCGCAATTTTCCGCAACGTCGGCCCACCCGTACCGCAATTTTCCGCAACGTCGGCCCACCCGTACCGCAACTTTCCGCAACCTCGGCACCCCCGTACCGCAACTTTCCGCAACCTCGGCACCCCCGTACCGCAACTTTCCGCAACCTCGGCCCACCCGTACCGCAACTTTCCGCAACCTCGGCACACCCGTACCGCAACTTTCCGCAACCTCGGCACACCCGTACCGCAACTTTCCGCAACCTCGGCACACCCGTACCGCAACTTTCCGCAACCTCGGCACCCTCGTACCGCATAAGTCCGCAACCTCGGCACCCTCGTACCGCATAAGTCCGCAACCTCGGCACCCTCGTACCGCATAAGTCCGCAACCTCGGCACCCTCGTACCGCATAAGTCCGCAACCTCGGCACCCTCGTACCGCATAAGTCCGCAACCTCGGCACCCTCGTTCCGCATAAGTCCGCAACTTGGGCACCCTCGTACCGCAACTTTCCGCAACTTGGGCACTCTCGTACCGCAACTTTCCGCAACTTGGGCACCTCTCGTACCGCAACTTTCCGCAACTTGGGCACCCTCGTACCGCAACTTTCCGCAACTTGGGCACCCTCGTACCGCAACTTTCCGCAACTTGGGCACTCTCGTACCGCAACTTTCCGCAACTTGGGCACCCTCGTACCGCAACTTTCCGCAACTTGGGCACCCTCGTACTGCAACTTTCCGCAACTTGGGCACCCTCGTACCGCATAATTCCGCAACCTCGGCACCCTCGTTCCGCATAAGTCCGCAACCTCGGCACCC
>NW_017617328.1:0-80000 GCF_001879475.1 Ipomoea nil
ACTTATTATGGAAGAATGTGATTAAATAGTTAATATCCACATACTTATCACCAATTGATTTTAAGTAGTATATGACAATCAAATAGCAAAAGAACTCTGTGATTAAGCGTCAAGCAACGTTAAGTAAGCACAATGCAGCACTGAGGTCCAACAGTACGTACTCGCCTACTAGATACTTCTTGTATAATAATACACAAATCAAGTAAAATGAGTAAATTACACTAGAAATATCACGTGTGACGGGCTCAATCTAGAAGATACTAGAAAAAATAGAATAGTAACATTTAAGTACTAAAATCATGTTATATGCCTATATGAACAATAATTTCTCAAAATAGACACACTTTTAAGTAATGTCCTCCCACGAGAGTTTTTGCAATGGTAACAAAATGTCTTAAATCGTTGCAAATCACTTACATGATGGAGAAATTCAGAATGAAGGAAGTTAGCAACCTATTTATGCTCGTGTAACATAGTGGACTCGAATTTCTCATTGCTTATCTAGCTCATGTTTGTATGTCTCAAGCAATTCGACGAACTAATGAACTATGAGAAATTTAACTTTTTGTTAAATATTTAACAATCAAAATTAAATCAAATTCTACCAAATGTTGCTCAATGACCCTTTGCGCAAGCAATCTAAACCTCTTTAAAGATCATCCAACTCTCTACCTCCAAATCACTACAAATACAATAACCAATATGAGGATTAAAAAGATATTAGAATAATTTGATAGTATAAATAATATGTTTTCAATAGACTAATTTTTGATATACTAAAAATGATGAATATATTATATTTTTAATGGTTAAGGTTTTTACTTGTTAGTTATGCATAAGTAATTTTTACATTATGTTTGTTTTATTTGTCGAAACATAAATTGTAAATGTTAGATGATCCGTTTTTATAATACAATTAACTATGACAAATTAAATTTGAGTTAATACCCAAAATCGTCCTCGACTATAGTGGTTTTTCTCAATTTCGTTCTAAACGGCTTTGGTGACCTAATATCGCCCTAGACTTTTGTGTTTCGCTCAATTTAGTCCTAGACTTTGTGTTTTTGTTCAATTTAGTCCCTCATTTGTTATTCTGTCCATTTGGTGTTAAATAAATAGACAATTCAGTAATTTTAATATTGGCATCTCTTTACTCATAGACATATGAAGTGCGAAATCCTTTTTTTTTTACGAATTACTCTCAGAATTACTCCTAAAACTGCGAATATAAAAATTTGATTTGCAGGTCCGGGGGTAATTCTGGGTGTAATTCGTACAAGAAAGAGGAATTTCGCACTTTACAAGTTGAAAGTAAAGAGAGATCAATATTGACATTATTGAATTGTCCCTTTATTTAACACCAATTTGACGGAATAACAAATGGAGGACTAAATTGAGCGAAACACAAAAGTCTGGGACGATATTTAGGTCACCAAAGTCGTTTAGGACGAAATTGAAAAAAACCACTATATTCGAGGATGATTTTGGGTATTACCCAATTAAATTTTAATACATTCTTATAAGATAGTCCAACTAAATTAATTAGAGCAATTCAATACTTAAATCGTATAAATTTCATCTTAATGGTGCAAACATTTTACAAGAACATTATAAGTCTATTTAATCTAAGCTTTCACTTTAACCATTCAAAATTTATTATTCTTCGCTCCCCAAATGAGCCTTAAATAGGCCAAATGCTAATTGAAAGAGAGATTAAATATGTTACATGAAATTGTGGCAATAGTAACTTTTTGAAAAATTAAAGATAATGGCCTATTTGGTAACATAGTTAGCTTATTAGTTAATTTTAGCCTATTTGACCATTATTAGATGTTTGACTTGGTTAACAATAGTTATGCTGTGCAACCGAATGTACCATGCGCATGGTGCATACGGTTCAAAACGGCGTCGTTTTGATTAAAAACGCGCGTCCCACTTTAAAAAAAAAAAAAATCAGGTTCGACTCTCAGCAATAACATTATTGTGGATATATAGTTATGAAATTGTGGATATATAGTTATGAAATTGTGGTTATATAGTTATAAATTTATGGATATTTAGTTCATTCATTGTGGATATTTAGTTCATTCATTGTGGATTTTTACTTCATTCATCATTCATTGTGGATTTTTACTTCATTCATTCACTGTGGATATATAGTTATGAAATTGTGGATATATAGTTATGAAATTGTGGTTATATAGTTATGAATTTATGGATATTTAGTTCATTCATTGTGGATATTTAGTTCAATTATATATTGTGGATATTTAGTTCATTCATTGTGGATTTTTACTTCATCCATTCATTCATTGTGGATTTTTACTTCATTCATTCACTGTGGATATATGTGTGGATATATAGTTATGAAATTGTGGTTATATAGTTATGAATTTCTGGATATATAAAATGCTATTGCCGGGAATCGAACCTGATTTCTTCTTTAAGTGGGACGCGCGTTTTTTTAACCAAAACAGCGCCGTTTTGCAACCGTATGCACCTTGTAAGGTGCATTCGGTTGCACAGCATAATTTGCGCTTGGTTAAACAGCCTATATGAGTGTTTGATTAATTAACTTTTTTATAACAACTTATTGCTCTAAAACGCTAGAATTCAAAAAATTGCTAAAAGCAACTTTTTCGATCAATTTTTTGAAAAAATATAATTATTTTGCATATAATCAGCTAATTTACGAAACATCTTCTACAATATGCTAATGCTATCAACTAGTCAAACCCACTGATGAATCAACTAATAACTATCATCTAACAACTATTTACTAAACACCCCATTATTTATTTATTTTATGAAAATTTAAGCACTTAATCTTAGTGTTCCAATGAAAATAATTGTTGGTCCAATGTTGTAATAACATCGCTTGGTATTGTGTGTTTCGTATGTTACTGAAGTGTGACAATTATTGAAGCGTAATGGAGCAACACGGAGCACAACAAGCGAAAAGGTAGAACAAATAATTTTATAAATATATCATATATTAGAATTATATACACTTCTAAATCACATAAATCTTGTAATATTTTTTCATTTTTGTCTTTATTCTTGATTTCTTCGTTATTCTCAACACATAGATTAAATACAATGCATTTCCATATCAATCAAAATTAAAATTTTATTTCCAACATAATTGAAAATGGCTTATCAAATAGTGGCTATGGTTCCCTATAGCATTCAACATTATTATAGCAAATGGACATGTACCACATGAAACTGTCTAAGATAGGTAACAATAATCAAATAATAAAATGAGTAACATATATCAATTTATATAATAAAATTAAGTTATGTGACATTTGCATATGCACATTGACACAATTGTTGAATTAAATATTTCGGAAATGTTCATTTGTATTTGTATTATATCTTCATTAATTATTGAACAAGTTCTTATATACAACATTTAATTCTAATTATATGTTTATAAGATTTTGTTGACTTTGCGAGTGTTTGCATTCAATCGAAATGAAATATCATGTAACATATTCACGCTTTAAATTTATTCTTTTTTTTTTTTTGAATGCGCTTTAAATTTATTCAATTAGTATCTGATCTATTATAAATTTATATATAACGTTTTCGTTAACGATGTTTAATATTTTTAAGTTAATAGAATTTGATAGTCAAGTACAATTACATATTATAAAGTCTCTTTTTTTTTTTTTTTTTAAGTGATCAAGAAAATTTATAGCTTTGTATTTAAAGGTGTGCACCGATTAAACTATACTTCCTAATCAATGTTGCAGAAGGAGGCGTCCGAGGCACCTAACGCCTAAGGTCGAGTATATCGTCTCTATTATTCCCATTCAAACCTGTGAATTGTTAGACTATTATAATTCCACAAACTAAATGAACTACATATGTTAGATAGTTAGTTGAGTACATGACTGGAGGAATATAGAAGAGGAACAACCGAGCAGACAAAATTACCACTCAGGCGAGTTGGGCGACGACTCAACCTAGTTGGACGCCAACTAGGTAGAGTTAGACGCCCAACTCAGCACCTAAGGTGCTTAATCGACCGATTAGTCGATCAATCAACTAAAATTTGCCTAAGACTGGAGGCGCTTAGGCAAACGCTTAGATTGATTTTTATAACCTTGCTCCTAATATGATTCTTTAAACACCTTATTTAAAGACTTCCAAATTAAATACAAAGAGTGGGCTCTCACCATCTTGTTGGTGATAGGATAGCAGATCAGATTTCTTGGTTGGTGTTTCAAGATGGGGATATAAGTCAAATAAATTTTTCCCTTTTAGTTTGTAATAGATAAATGTATGGATATAGTTATGGGCCCCAGCATATCCTTTGGATAATCAGGGCCCACAAGAATTCCACTTCGGCCATGTTAACTAAAGTCTTGATAGTCACCTAAAATGTGTCTGTTAAAGAATAGGCCCACTAAGCCCAACTATTTTCTGCTACTAGCTAATATTTTGGGCTATTGCACTACAAGGCCCATCATAAAAGTGTATAAATGTATAATATGAATATTAAAAATGAGCAAAATAAATTTTATTAAGTGTAAATTATTTTGTTAAAGTTGGACAATAAAAACTATGAAAGTATAATATATAAGCATTCATCCCATTGAGACTTAGAAAACAAAAATGCAAAATGAATTTCAATGCGCTTTAATATAGACATTGTACACTTTTGGGGAAATGAGACTAATGTGAATATCGGTCAAATTTTATTTATAGATCCAAACTCTTAACTTCATGATACTCAAATTCTCTTATCTAATTTGAAGTCATACTTGACTTATATATTTTCGAGGAAAATTCGCGTCACTAATTAATGGTGTGTACTGAATAAATCCTACTCCTGATTAATAGTAAAAAGAAACATACAGGATAAATAAATATACTAAGGGAGTGTTTGGTAAATAGTTGTTAGCTAATTGAGTTAGTTGGTTTGACTAGTTGATGGCATTCGATGATTGTAGAAAGATATTTAGTAAATTAGTTGTTAATTGATAGTTGATTACATACAAAAACGAATTTCTCAAAAAGGTTATCGAAAAACATCTTTTTGAATTAGTGTTTTGGAGCAATAAACTGTTACAAAAAACTAATTAATCAAACATTCATATTGGTTGTTTAACCAAGTCAAACAGCTAATAGTGGTCAAACAAGCCAACATTAATTAATAGGTTAACTATTTTATCAAACCTGATCTAAAAAGATCATTATATTTGTGAAAGAGTCCACCGAAAAAGTGTTGGTAAGAGTCTAATAATTTTTGTTTATATACGTTACCGGTCCCATATCTTTATTTTGACAACGATAGGACCACTTGGATCTTGGATGGGATATTTTGTGGTTAATAACTTAATGAGTTAATACCCAAAATAGTCCCTCGACTATGTCGTAATTACCAATTTGGTCCTCGACTATCATTCTTACCCAATTAAGTCCTCAACTATACAATTTTTACCCAATTTAGTCTTTTGTCAATTTGACTGTTTGTTGACTGTCAAAAGTGGAAATAAAGTTGTAATTTTACAAGTTTTCTCCTTCCTCCTCATTTAGCAACGCCAAACCATGTAGCAATAAGCTCCGGTTGGGTTCTAAACCTGTCAGTATCGAAGTAGTGGTTATGCATCGGATAGCCCATGAATTTGATTTCCAACGATTTTTTGACGATCGAAATCTGATCGGAGTGTATTGCTGCATGGTTTGGCGCTGCTAAATGGAGAGGAAGGAGAAATCTTGTAAAATTATAATTTTATCCCGACTTTTGACAGTCAACAAACAGTCAAATTAATACAGAAGACTAAATTGGGTAAGAATTGTATAGTTGAGGACTAAATTGGGTAAGAATTGTATAGTTGAGGACTTAATTGAGTAAAAGTTACATAGTTGAGGACTTAATTGGGTAAGAATAGTAGTTGAGGACCAAATTGGTAATTATGGCATAGTCGAGGGACCATTTTGGGTATTAACTCTAACTTAATATATGGAATAACAAATTAATAATATACTCCGTAATATACCTTGAAAAAGCTAGGCAGAATTTAATAATTCAAATTTGATAGTGGGCTGACTAGAAAATTTTGGAAATTATAAAATAATATTCATGCAGTCAAGAACCATAATAACAAGCACTACATTCACCACCTAAGCCAATCACATGATTCGCATCCACAAATAATGCAACTGCATATCTAATCAACCCCACAATTTATTTCATAAAAAGAATGTTATAAAACAAGTGCAATTTCTATTGGACCAATCACACAAAATTTTAAAAATAGTAATATATTGTTTAGACTACTAGTGGAAGTATAAATAAAGAACTAATGTAATGCTTCTATTTGATGTTATTTTACTCATTTACCATTTTATATTGATTTTTAATAGTAGGATGACATTTTTTTTAGAATCATTTAAATATTTGCGGTAAGAGTCAAATAAACCTGTGATTATATATTTTCAAAAAAAAAAAAAAAATCTGTGATTATATACCAAAGTTTAATTAGATCCTCAAACTAAAAAAAAAAATAAAATTTATAGACACTTAAACTTTTTGAATTTGTACAATTAACCTATTTAATAGGTTACCAAAAGATAACTTGTCAATTTTACTTACATGACATCTCACGTGGAATTCGATTTAAATTTTTTTAAAAAAATAATTTCTTAAAAATAAAAATTAGCTTGTTTTTAAAGAACGCTAATTTAAAAGAAAAATTTTGGACGCGGCGCTTTCTCGATTTGACGGAAAAGTCCGGTCTTCCCTGTCAAGCTTCTTCGTCCATGCAGGCAACTTAGATGCCATGGACAAAGAAGCCATAACAGCCAAGTTGCCATGGACGACTGCCAGGGAACTTGGTTGTCATGGACAAGAAGCCAGGTCGTTATATCGTGGACCGCGGTGCAGGTCAAAACGGCGCCGTTTCTTTAAGTAAAGAAATTGCGCGCCGTTAGTTTTAAAGGAGCGCGCACTTTTTTGTATGTTAATTACCAACTGACACTACAGTATATATAAACTGACATTGCCTCACGTATTATTTTTATATTATCAAATGAAACTGCAGTTATATTAAAATGATACTATAGTTGTGGTGAAATAAAACTGCAGTGTATATAAAATGAAACTCAATAACATTTCACATATTTGAGTGTATATTGTACAATGAAGCTGTAATTATATCAAAATGATCATGTAGTTGTGTTTTAATAAAACTATAGTGTATATAAAATAAAATTAAATAACATTTTCACATATTTGAGTCTATAAATACCGAATGAAACTATACTTATATCGAAATGAAACTGTAGTTGTGTTGAACTGAAACTGCAGTGCATACAAAATGAAACTGAATAACATAGTTACTTTTTGCGGAAGGGTGCGGAAACGGATGCCGCTTCTTTTCATTAAACAAAACGACGTTGTTTTGATGCGTAGTGCATAATCGATTATGCACCACGGTGCATGATATAATTTGCCCAAGAAGCCATAGCCATCAACCTTCCATGGTTTTTTTTTTTTTTTTTTTTTTTAAATTTATAAATGAATATTATTATTTTATTTTTTTATAAAAGTATAATTTTTAAAAATATTAATTTAAGTATTTCACAAATTTAATAAGTTTAAGGATTTAATTGGAATTTTATTTTATTTTATTTTATTTTATTTTATTTTATTTTATTTTAGTTTGATGGTCAAATTACACTTTGACGTTATATAATTGGAGGGTTTATTTGATCATTATCTCTTTACATTTTATTAGAATCTCATGATGATTTTTATGTGGTGAAATATGGTAAGAAAATATTAAGTATTACTCCATATTAGATATGTCAAAAGAAGCTTAACTTGTCAGACGAGCTTGTCTTGCCACATAATAAGGTGGGGGTGGGTGGGAAATTTAGAGACTTGTCATATTATTTTTTAAAAGTTCATATTGCTAAGTGACTAATGGCTCGTTTGGTTCGCAGAATAGGCCTAGAATGGAATAATATTCCCAGTAATAGGTCTATTCCGGTGTTTGGTAGAAATTTCTATTCCCAGGAACATTATTCTTGAGAATGACCTATTCCCCTTGCAAGGGGAATAGAGATTCCGGCCCCCTCCCTAGGTATTAGGCTATTTCTAAGTTCTCAAGAATAACCTACAATTGATATTTCCTATTTTGCCCCTCAACTAAATCTAAAATTTACATTTCTTTAATTTTTATATGAATTTTTCTATTTTTTTTTTTTGTCAGAACTTGTAACCATATTGATAAAAACAGTGAACAAAAAATTGAAGGTCCAATTACATTGTATTAGCTTAGTCCTTCTTCTCAGTGTTGCTTTCCAATTCCTTTCTAAGTTGCAGGGAGTAGTCGTCATTGACATCATCATCATCCCAGTCATCTTCCCACTGTTGGGTTACTTAATTCCCCTCCTCTTTGTCCTCCCACTCTTGGTCAATTTCAAACTCGTCGTCATCTTCGAAGAGATCCATTTTCACGTCTTCAGGTGCCGAAGAGGAGGACTTGGTCCAGATCTGCTGCCATCCGTCGGATCTGCTGCTCATCGTCCAATTCACGCCGAAAAAAGGTCAACCGCCTTCGAGCTTTGCTGATCTACTCGTTGCTGTCTCGATCCGCCGTCACCGGAGCTCCACCATCGCCGCCGTCGCTGACTGAGGAAGCAAGAGAGGGAAGAAAGTAGAGAGACGGAGGGTGGTGGCTTGTTGCGTCTGGCCGTCTGCTATATTGAACGAAGAGAGAGACACAAGGAGGGGTTGAAGATGAACCAATAGTTTGGGCTAAAATTTAGGTAAAATTATGGCTTATAAAATAGTTTATTTGAGCCCAAATATTTAGGTAAAATTATGGTTTATAAAATAGTTTATTTGAATTCTGAATAATAATAATAATAATAATAATAATAATAATAATAATAATAATAATAATAATAATAATAATAATAATAATAATAATAATAATAATAAATAATTTTGTACAAAGGCATTTATGTCTTTTACCCATATATTTTATTTCTATTCCTTAACCAACCAAATGTTGGAATATAATTCCTATAGTCTATTCCATCAGCGAACCAAACAACAGAATACAATTTTTATTCTATTCCTTACCTATTCCATCCCTTATGCAATAGCATTCTTATTCCCTCCAAATTGATTCCGTGAACCAAACGGCCCATAAGTGTATAAAATGATTTAATAGCAAACCTAGTATAACTTAATTCTAATTTTACGAAACCTTAGGGGGCGTTTTGTATCCGGAATGTTAGAATACGTTAGGGAATATTAAATTGCTAGGAATGTTAGATTACTGAGAATGTTAGATTCCTGTGTTTGGTTTATTATTCAACTATTAACTTTTAAATTAATATTTTATCAAATTTAATTTTTTAAAAAAATTGACGGACTGGCCATCAATGACTCAAGGGTCATGGCAAGGGCATGCCCACCGGCAAATTATGCTGTGGACTTGTGTCCACAATGCATTATGGACACGAGTCTAAAACGACGTCGTTTTAAGGAAAAACGTGGCTTTCTAGTTAAAAAAAAATTAATTTTATCTTGCCGTTAACGGCGTTATTCGTTTGTGGCATTATGAATGTACAGTTATAGGATTATGAATGTACAGTTATGAAATTATGAATGTAAGTTATGGAATTATGAACACAGAGCTCTAACATTATGAACTTACAATTATGAACATATACTGATAAAATTATGAACATAGAGCTCTAAAATTGTGAACATAGAGTTTCAAAAATTATGAATTTACAGTTATTGAATTATGAATGTACAGTTACGGAATTATGAATGTACAATTATGCAATTATGAATGTACAATTATGGAATTATGAACACAGAGCTCTGACATTATGAACTTACAATTATGAACATATAGTGATAAAATAATGAACTTATACTCCTATAACAAAGTGGTCTGAAATTTTGTAAAAAAAAAAAAGAAAGAAAAAAAGTAGAAGATAACGGTGCCACTAAAGGCACCGTTACCATGTCTAGCATGCATGCTGGACACGGGTCCATAGCATAACGACTGATGCCCACCCCTCCCTTACCAAATGACTAGTCAACCCATTTTAATTATTTTTGAATTTTTAAAAATTTTGTGTGTGTGTTTTATTTATTTAATTATTTTGTTTCCACTTGACAAACATTGAGGATTTTCTTAACTAGTTTAAATAGTTTTACACGCCATTGCGCGAATAGGTTAATATAATATCCAATATTTATATTTAAATAAGTATTTCAAAGTATATATATATATATATATATATATATATATATATATATATATATATCAATGCAAGATTATATAGGATAAGTTCATACATAGGAAATTGAATGTCTAATTTATTTATTTAAATATGTAATTCAAAATATATGAATGCAAGATAATATAGGACATTCATTATAATTGTCACTAAAATAAATGTTTGTAACTTTGTGAAATCGATAGTCTAAATACTTAGTCTAAACACGATAGTCTAAATAAATACTACTTTTGATTTGAATTTATCTAACTTTTCTTAATTCTTTTTTGGGCAGCATTATCTTCATCTTCATCTTCACTATTTGTCATCTTCTTTTTTGTTGGTAGTGTGTCATTTGCAATTGGGTTACTAGTGTTACCATAGATGGCAACGTCATGCAATGAGATTATGGTGTAGGAAGCTGTGAATTTGCCTTGTTGTTTATGATTGAATCTTAGTTGTACTATGAACTCTTTATCTTGCAAACGCCTATTGATATTTTGCAGTACGTGGTAGTTTTTTCCCCTACAGGTTTATGTGGAAGTATTGAATAAAATATTAATATTTATTATATTTGTAGAAGATTCATGAGTAGTATCTCTTATTCTATTTTCATAACTTTTTTACTTGATAGTACAATAATAACTCTGCAGGTAGTCTGAATACTGATACCGCAAGATGTTCAGTTTCATCAACAATTTCCACATCCATTTTGCACATGTTCATTTTCAAGTTCATATTTTTGGAATTAGTATGAATGAGTGTAGTAATTGATTTTGTGTGTGTGCGCGTGTTTTTTTTTTTTTAAATTAAATTGATACTAACATTGGAGTTAAATTGTTTGTCACTCTGTGCATAAACCTTTTTTAAACAATGGCTACATCCTATATACCAAGTGTTTTTGTTGTTAAGGTTTATACTGCTTTTGCCTTTAATCTAAGTAGGTTGAATCTAGAAAATGAAATGAATTGTACATTTATATTAGTTATAATATATTTAATGAATGCACAATAACTATTTCACATATAGGATCAATGAATGCAGCAACAGTGACTATTTTTAAATTTCTTCATTTTTTAGATTTGTCAAATTGATTGCAGCATTGTTGTAATCTCGGCATCTTTTCAATGTGTCAAGTGTGTCACGATGTTCTATTGCCCTACATTGACATTTTTAATAATGAGTTTTAAATGTAGTTATGTAAGATAATGATCTAATTTACATTTACATATTATTATTAACATAAAAGCATATCAATCCTTTATTGTTGAATGGGTTCTACTCGGGTTTCATTTGGTTTAACCATTATTGTTGAATGAGTTCTTGTGGGTAGAGAAATTCCTAGTTCAAGGAATAAGATTAGATAATGTAGTAAAAATTTAAACATTTTAAAAAATCTTAATAAATAAATACAATTTACCTTTACAGCATGTTTGCTTCACGGAATGAATTTTGAGGTAATAGGAATGCTATTCCATAAGGAATGGAATAGGTAAAGAATAGAATAGGAATTGTATTCTTTTGTTTGGTTCACAGAATCAATGGACTTTAGGAATTATATTACAGTGTTTGGTTGATTTAAGAAATAGAAATGAAATATGTTTTAAAAGACATAAATACCCTTATAAAAATATGTTATGGTGGTGGTGGTGGTAGTGGTAGTGGCGGTGGCGGCAAGGTGGTGGTGGTGGCGGTGGCGGTGATGGTGATGGTGGCAGTGGGGTGGTGGTGGTGTCGGCGTTGGCAGTGGTGCTGGTGGCGGTAGTGGCGATGGTGGGATGGTGGTGGCGGCGACGGTGGCGGTGGTGTGATGGCAGTGATGTTGGTGGCGGTGGTGGGGTGGCGGCGATGGTGGGGCGGGGTAAAATTGGAAATAGAAACTTAGGCTATTCCTGAGAACTCAGGAATAGCCTAATACCAGGCCCCCCTAGGAATCTCTATTCCCCTTGCAAGGGGAATAGATCATTCCCGAGAACAATGTTCTTGGGAATACAAGTGGTTATCAAACAGAGGAATAGGCCTATTACTGGGAATGCTATGACATTCTAAGCCTATTCCGTGAACCAAACAACCCATTAAAGTGAACAACTATGATGTGATAGAGACAATGGTCCTGTTTGGTAAAATAGTTAGCCTATAGATCAATTTTGGCTTGTTTGACGACTATTAGCTTTTTGATTTGGTTAAAAAAATCAATATAAGTGGTTGGTTAATTAGCTTTTGGAGAAAGGAAATTATACCAAACAGTTAATTTTAGCTAACAACTAATTTACCAAACACTTTTCTACAATCATCAACTAGTTATATCCTCTAATTAACCCAATCAGCTATCAGTTAACAACCATTTGCCAAATAAGGCCAATATAACTAATGAAATTGTTTCTGTTATTTAATTTATTGAGAATAAATTTTCTTTGAATAAAGGCATTGTAGACACTTAATTCTAAATTAAAGAAATGCATATGTATTATTTTTTATTGTAGCTACTAATTTATTTAATTTAAAGAGTAAGTGAGTGAGGAACTTACTCTTCATCAACAACTATGAAGTCATTGATTTTTTTTTTAATATTTTCATTCGTTGTTAAGACAAATTATTTTAGGAGTTTGTTAATGACAATTGATTTTAACAAAGGATGAGGATAAATAATTTAAATATATGGTTACAATATATATTGTTATAATAATTATATAGAATAAATTAACTTACAAATTTCTTTAGAAGCTTTCATACATTGATAAAATTATGAGAATGATGTATAAACTTGTTCAATTGTAGCTGGTGGGATGTCATCATTATCAATTGTTTGGACAATGGTCCTACCATTTAAAGTCTATGTGTAGTGCCAGGAGTCAGTCTCTAGAGTGACATCATACATTAAATTGTCGTGATCAAACACTATTGCTTGAACTCGAGTTCCCTACATTTATATATATGCTTTGTTACCCTAAAAATCCCCTCCTCCTCCCCGGGTCCGAACCTAACACCTTCATTATAAAAATTAATGAGTAAGTTAAGAATAATAAATAGTTAACGGAATATTTAGTTACTAAAGTTTATACTAACTGAGTTGCATGGGTATTTATGAATAAATTATATGATAGATGATAAAGTAGGAAAAATAAAAAAAAAATATTAAAATTAAAATAATTTAAACCATTCATTTCACCAAATAATTGGACGGACATTTTTTAGTTCCCGTTATAGGTGTAACTTTATTGGCTCTTATTAGTATATACTAGTTTTTTACGCGCATTGCGCGATTGGGATAATGCCCAATGATTTTTTTTAAATAAGTACTTTAAAGTATATTAAGACAAGATTATATTGAAATTGTTCATGCATAGATAATTGAAGGTTGAATTTGCGTATTTAAATAAGTAATTCTTCTCCCAAAGGTTGAGTCCCCAACCCCAAGGGCCCCCTATACTACGACCCGACAGAGCATTGTGGGAAGTTGGTTCAGCAGACAGGGCCAGGGCCCCCTATACTACGACCCGACAGAGCATTGTGGGAAGTTGGTTCAGCAGACAGGGCCAAATGCTGATACGCACAAGGAATCTGCCCACTTTTGACTTAATTCCCGCATTGCCGCCGTCGAGGTTCAAACCTTGGTCTCTTCTCCCAAATACTACCCACTAAACCATTGAGCTAAGCTCGTGCGGGTTAAATAGGTAATTCTAAGTTTACAAATGCAAGATAATATAGTCAATATTGATTATAATTGTCAATAAAATAATGGGAAAATGGCACTTTTCCCCCTGAGTTATATACCTATAGCACTTTTTCCTCCTCAATTATTGAAGTGGCTGTTTTTCCCCCTGAAATGTTAAATGGACATATTTACCCTTAAAATAAATATTTAAAATAAATATTTTATTTATTTTTCTTCTCTAACAAATTATGACCATAATTTGATTCAAACCAAACAAACACTATAGCAACCAAACCGAAATATTTCAATTACAATTTTGAATCGAAACCCGATATTTAAAGTTTATTAAAATCGCGAACCGGAACGGACGGTTTATGTTCCGAACTGAAAAAATAAAATACATTTATTGTTGAATTTAGACTATTTTAAAATTAAAAAAAAAACAAAAATTTAAAATAAAGACGGTTCAAAATCGCGAACCGGATCTGGAACCCCCGGTTCACGGTTCAGCCGTTCAGGATCCAATTTGTTTGATTCATAATTTTAATAAATTGAAATCCAAATGTTGGGTTATAGATCTGAATCATAACCGAAAATTTTAATTCGATTGCTTTAGTGTCCGGTTCAGTTCGAACCGAACCGTGGTCATCCCTACGTATACGCAATAATTTGTTGGAGAAGTAAAATAAATAAAATGTTTACTTTAAGGGTAGAAATGTCAATTTAATATATCAGGGGGAAAAACCACCACTTTTAGAATAATTGAGGGGGCTAATGTGCTTACCTAAATAATTAAGGGGGAAAAAGTGCTATAAGTATGTAACTCAGGGGGAAAATTGCCATTTTCCCTAAAATAATTGTATAGATATGGTCGAAACCAAATACGGGACATAAGGGAGAACAAATAAAAATTAGGGCATAAAATATTAAATATATACTAATATTGTTTGAGGAGATTCCGACATTAGGATTTGTGGTTAAGTTCTATTAAGACTTTAATAATAGAATTAGATTAATGGTGTAGTTATAATTCTATATTAGACTTTAATATTAGAATTAGACTAACGGTGAATTAACGGAAAAGTTAAATGTATAATTATATAATTAAGGATAAATTAGAAAATCTTAAAAGAAAAAAATTAAAATCTGAATGAACCATTCATTTGATTTAATAATTTGGCGGTCATTTTTTCTACCCAATGTTAATAATTAAATAAATTCGCTGGTCAAATCCACTAGTATAATCCGCTAACGCTAACCGCTAACTGCTGATTGTCAAGCAAGGACATTGCGAGGTAGTTCTCACTTCAATTTGTTGTGTGATTTGAATACTCTCTTTGTCACAAAATCTCTCAAGTAGTTAATATGGTTGGCTTTATTAATTATATTTTTTTAATTTTTCATGGTATTAATAAAATACTTGGTAAATAAATATATAGCATTATTTTATGTTATAACTTTGATATTTAATTAAAAAAATAATGCACAAAAAAGATAATAGATAATGTAGTGAATATAATCAATTGATGAACTTGAATGTAAAAATTTTTACATTTGAGAAAAATAAAGACAATATAACTAATGAAAATATTTCTTTTAATTAATTTATTGATAATTAATAATTTTTTTTCACTGAATAAAGACATTGTAAGGACAATGTAGCGAATATAATCAATTAATAAATTTGAATATAAAGAATTTTTATATTGAAGAAAAATAAAGACAATATAACTAATAAAATTATTTATCTTATTTAATTTATTGATAATGAATAATTTTTTTTTTAATAAAGACATTGTGGACACATAATTCTAAATTAAAGAAATTTATATGTATTATTTTTTGTTGTAACTACTAAATTATTATTTATATATAATTTAATAAGAGTAAAATAGAGTACTAATTATGCCAATTTTAATTGGGATGAGGTTCGAACCTAAGACCTTTTTTAATTGAAATCAATGAGTAAGTTAACGGTGAACTAACGGCAATTCTTAAAATTTTAACGGAATTAGTAACGGTGTGTGGGTATTTTAGGAAATTTTAGTGTAAAATTTAAATCTGATCAGTCTTTTAATCAATCTGAACCATTCATTTGATTAAAATCTGTGACCGCCATTTTTTCTACCCATTATAGGCCTAACTCTCTTGGGCTCTTATTAGTATAGTAGATAGTAGATATTAGTTTTTTTTACGCGCTTTGCGTGAATGGGATAATGCCCAATGATTATTTTTAAATAAGTATTTTAAAGTATATCAATGTAATATTATATAGGAGATGTTTATGCATAGGTAAATAAATGTTAAATTTGTTTGTTTAAATCGGTAATTTAAAGTATATAAATGCAAGATAATATATGAGAGATTGATTATAATTGCCACTAAAATAAATGTTTGGAACTTTGTAATAACGTTAGTCTAAATATTTAGTATAAAAGCAATAATCTAAATAAATACTACTTTTTGTTTAAATTTCTCTAATTCTTCTTAATTCTCTTTTGGGTAGCATTGTCATTATCTTCATCTTCAGTACATGTCTTTTTTTTTTTTTTTTTTTTTATTGGTTGTGTGTCCTGTGTAATTGGGTTACTGGTGGTAGCATAGATGGATCTATCGTGCAATGAGATTATGGTGTAAGAAGTTTTAGATTTGTCTTGCTGTATATATGATTGGGATCTTAGTTATACTATGAACTTTTTATCTTACAAGCAGCTATTGATATTTGGTAGTAGTAATTTTTCCCCTACATATTTCATGTGTTGTGAGATGTGTGTCGTATGTTATCATGTAAATTAAAAGTACTGAACAAATATTAATATTTTTTATATTTGTATAAAATATTTGATAAATAAATATATAAAAAATATTTTGTATTATAACTTTGATATTTAATTACAAGATAATGTAAACATAAGACAATGAACAATGTAGTGATGAATATAAAAAATTAATAAATTTGAAGGTAATGAATCTTTGAATTGTAGAAAATAAAGATAATATAACTAATGAAATTATATCTCTTTTTAATTTTTTATAATGAATAATTTTTTTTAAATAAAGGCATTATAGACATCTAATTCTAAATTAATTAAATGCATTTGTATTATTTTTTGTGGTAGCTACTAATTTATATTAATTTAATAAGAGTAATAAAGTGGCGTACATATTTTTTATCAACATTAATGAAATCATTGATTTTTTTTTTAATTTCCATTCGTTGTTGAGACAAATTATTTTGAGAGTTTTTCAATGACAATTGCTACAATTACTGTCAATAGAGGATGATAATAAATAATTCAAAATATATGGTTACAATAGATATTGTTATAATGATATAGTAAAAATTAACTTACAAATTTCTTTAGAAATTTTCATGCATTGATAAAATTCTGATGTGTAAACTTGTTCAATTGGAGCCAGTGCGATGTCAACATTGTCAATTCTTTGAAAAATGGTCCCAACGTTTTAGAGTCAATGTGTAATTGTATTTATGATCAACAACTATGTAGTTAGATCGCACAGGTCTAACAAAGATGTAAGAACAAGTTTGTTAGATAAAAAATAATAGTACAATATTTGTAAAGTAATGTACAATTGTACCATTATAAAAATATATACAAAAAAATATTAATACCATAATGACCTAAATCAATCCAATAATGCAAAAACATAATTGAAATATTAAGTTTTGTTCTAAATAATCAAAAGAAGATTAATTAAACGAAAAAATATATAACCTAATTTTTTTTTAATGCAAGAAAATCAAATGATTTTTAAAGTTCTTGATTTATAATTTTTGATGCTAAACTTTGAATGCTATGTATTTAGTCGGACTAATTATTTGACCAAAGTTTATGTTAAATTTTATATTATTATAAATTTTTAATACATTTTAATATATTTGTAATATTCTTTTTTGATGAACATATTTGTAATATATGTTTAACAATTATGCCAACTCTAATTGGAATGAGGTTCGAACCTAATACATTTCCATACATTTCCTATAAAAATTGATGAGTAAGTTAAAAATACTAAATAGTTAACGAAATATTCCGTTGCTAAAGTTTATACTAACGGAACTTAGGGTTATTTAGGATAAGAAAATAATATATAGATGATAAATAAGGAAAATCATTAAAAAATATTAAAATTAAAATAATATGAATCATTCATTTTAAAAAAACAATAACACCAACAGTTTTTGTTCCAATTAAGGGCTTAACATTATTGGCTCTTATTTAGATTTGTAGATAGTAGATAGATAGTAGATTGAGAAAGTATTGGTTCTTTGTGTTTCAGTAGGTTGAGAAAGTATATGAACAGATACTACAATGTAATAGAGCCAGTAACTTTCAAAAAAAAGATAGATAGTAGATTATGCTTAGGTTTGAGTGCCAACTACTAGTCTACCATGTAGATTGTTATCCTGATTATCATTCCAAATGAATAGTCATAAAGGTGGGATTTAAATTTTTAGGCTCAAAATATTTGAGAAAGTATAACTAAATTTAAGAAAGTATAAAAATATTACTCAGAAAAAAAAAACGTATGGGACCCTGGGGTGCCACATCATCAAGGAAGCATGCGCCATGTCGACGGAGAGCGTGTGCCATTCTCGAAATGGATGCCGCAGGCACGTGCCCACCTCAGCCTTGCGTATCGCATCAACCTTCGGTTTTCTGATTGCGCCTGCCCCATAAAAGCACCAATTCTTTTTGGATAATTATTCTATAAGTTATAATAATTTAAAATTTATTATTATTCCTTAGAAAAAGGTTTACTAAATACTCCGTATTAAATTTTCCTTTGTTTTTTTTTAAGGGCTGTTTTTTTTTTTTTTTTTTTTTTTTTTTCTAATAATATGACAAATTTTAATTCATCAATAGTCTATATGAAAGTTAAAATTTTATAATTATCAAGCTAACTATTTGACAATTTCAAATTTGAACTTTATAGTTATCAAGCTAACTATTCAATCACTTTAACTAAAATTGTTCCACAAAGTACAAAATCTTTTACCATTAAGACGCGGCTTAACACAAGTAGTTTATTACAAAAATTGTCTTTTACCATTAAGACGTGGCTTAACATAAGTAATTCATTATAAAACTTGTTTGTATGAGCAGCTCAATTGATCACATGGATAAAGATCAGGAATAATGACCTGAAATCGAGTCTTACTAGCAATAGTGAGGATTTGCATTCTTCTAGTATAGATACTCTGTTAGGTCGGGACAAATGTAACATTTATTACATCATTATGTATTATAAAAATATTTTTAAAAAATCTAGTGTAATTTGTAAATAATATTGGAATAATGCAATGTTACATCATTACTTTATTATTGTATAGAAGTATAAAACTCCCTCTGTTTCTTTCTCCATCTCTCATTGCTTCATTTGATCCATTCTCATATCACCTTCAAATATTCCTCAACAATGGCGTCCTTAAAGTTCCACTCTGCAAAAACCCATTCTTTCCCAGACTTCACTCCTTCCAAATCCCAATCCAACCCTCTCCTCGCAGGGGTCGCGGTCTCCGGCGAGGAAAGCCAGCGCCGTTGCAGGCGCCACCGTGTTTTCGCGGTGTCTCCTCCGTGCAGCCGCCAGCTGAGTCACCGGAGTTCGGATCAGCCGAGGAGGGACGTGAATCCGGCGGAGCTGGAGCGGTGGGTGAAAGGGTCAGTGGAGGAGATCGTCAGGAACCTGGAGGGGGCCTCGCCGTTGGTGGTGGAGGTGTACGCCGGCGACGGCAAGGCCCGTTTCAAGGCGGAGAAAGCGGCGGCGGACGAATGGGCGGCGCTGAGGGAGGAACTGGAGAGGAAGTGCCCTGACGGACTCATATTCGTGGAGCAGCTTTGCGACGGCGGAGACGGCGGCGCCGATCGGTGCTGGGGCATTGTGATTCAGGGCAGAGACTGTGCGGCGCCGGTTTGCTATCTCTTGAAGACTTGCAGAGCGGCGGCGGCGGCGGGCATGGTGTTGTCTTGCACCCATTTTTGCTTGGTGAAGGTGAAGAGCTTTAGGGAAAGTGCTTTTGGGCAATTCAAGAATTCATGGCTGGCGAAGTGATTGTCATATTGGGATCTTCATCTTCATTCCCCTGCTGCAGATGGGGACATTGTAGAATGCACTGCAAATAATACTATGCATAACAAAATGTAGATAAATATATATTTTTTGAAATAAAATGTAGATAATATAATGATCAAAATATTTGGGATATGTATATTTAGTCAAATTATACCATGGACCATGGTCTACCTTGCATTGTAGACCTTGATCCAGTATCTATAGTTGACACATTCTACCTGTAGTTGATAGTTTCTGTATTTATAGCTATCATATTATATGTCAACAATTATGGAGTTATTTGTTTACATGTACATAAAGTAGGTACAGAATGTGTTAACTTAAGGTACATAATTTCGTATTAGAATTCACACAGAAACTGTTAGCTATAAGTACAAAATATTTAACTGAATGTACAGAATTTTTTACAATATAATATGAACTCTAGTTCATGATATAACAATTGATATATTTATCACCTCCCAATCTCCCATATTTGACTTTGTTAAATTCTTTGGGTCTATAAGACCATTGTTGAGGAGAAATTAAGTGTAGTTTGAGAGCTATTGTATAGTAGTAGGATTTATCAATGTTTACTTTTATAAGTGATTACAAATTTCACTTATCACCCAAATAAAAATATTTACGAGTTACCCTTATCATCTAAATAAAAATATGACACATCAAGAAATAATTAATAGGGATTGTCATCTGTAGGATCTCTAGCATACTCCATATAAATAACTTTTTTTTTTTTTTTATTGTTCTAAAACTATTTCTTGACGTCTCTTTTATGGGGTGAGCTATTTCATATCAATTATATTTGTCATATTTCGATAAATTTTTATGTGTGTTTAAATTGTTTTTTTTTATGGAAATCATTTTATATATATGTCAATCCTTTGTACAAGTCAAGTGTATCTTGTTAAAAAATTGCCACAGTTGGCTAGAAGTAAAAACCTAGCAGAAATTAACGATAATAGAAATTAATTGCCAACACCCGCTTAATTAACTTACTGGGCGTTGGTTAGAAGGGGGAATTATGTGGGAAATGAATTGCAATTTCATGGGAGTTGAATTATTGGGAATAAAGTGGGAATTTAAATTCCAGTGTTTGGTTGACAGGAATAGAATTACTAGGAATTTCAATTTCAATGTTTGGCATACATGAGAATTGAAAGGGAATAAGTAGTATAAAGTCAAAAATGTCCATTATTGTTGTTAGACATTAATTTTAAGTTAAAAAAGGAAGGGGTAATTTTGACTCATCACTATCTTTTTTCCCTAGAAATTAAAATCCCAGGGGGGACATGGGATTTTAATTCTATGAAAATGGGGAAATTGCAATTCCCTCCAACCAAACTACGGAATTTAATGGCCTTTGGAATTAGGTGGGAATTAAGTGGGAAGGGAATTTAAAATCCCTCCAACCAAACGCCCTGTTAGTGGGGGGATTATGCTAAAAGTGAGCACCGACATTTCAATGGTTATGCTGCGCAATCGCATGGTGCACATGGTTGTAAAAACGACGTCGTTTTGACTAAAAACGTGCGTCCCACTTTAAAAGAAAAATTCAGTTTCGATTTCTCTCAACAGCATTATATTGTTCATTCATTCTGGATTTTTAGTTCATTCATTCTAAATTTTTAGTTCATTCATTCTGGATATATAGTTCAAATTATGCACAACATAATACTGTTGTCGGGAATCGAAACTGATTTTTTTTTTTTTTTAAAGTGGGACGGGCGTTTTTAGTCAAAACGACGTTGTTTTTGACATTTGGTCTTGTCTATTAGTCATATGATTTACCTCTTTTCACATGCTCTGTCAGACTCTTATTAAAGGTTGTGGATTCAACCTTTTAGGAGAAGAAGAATAGAAATTAATTTGTAGGTGTTTGTTTTCATCACAAATGATAATAGAGTCATTTTTCTAAAAGGCTAAAACCCCAACCCTAATAATAGAGTCATGAAACAATATATTGTTTCCTTTCATGTGTTCGACCTCAATTTTTGATTTGGAGGGTTTATTTTGTTTTTATAAGTCTATGTGGAATGTGTTTATCTTTATTAATGATAAATCTAAACCAAATTTTAGGGATAGTTATGCTGTGCATCCGTATGCACCATGCATGGTGCATACGGATGCCAAAACGACGTCGTTTTATTAAAAAATGTGCGTCTCCCCTTTAAAAAAAATTCAGGTTCGATTCCCAGCAACAACATTATATTGTTCATTCATTCTGGAATTTTAGTTCATAGATTATGGAATTATAGTTCATTGATTATGGAATTATAGTTCATCGATTATGGAATTGTAGTTCATCGATTATGAAATTTTAGTTTATAGATTATGGAATTTTAGTTCATTCATTCTGAAATTTTTAGTTCACAGATTAGATTATGGAATTATAGTTCATCGATTATGGAATTTTAGTTCATATGTTGTTGCTGGGAATCGAACCTGATTTTTTTTTTTAAGGGGAGACGCGCGTTTTATTAAAACGACGTCGTTTTTGCATCCGTATGCACCATGCATGGTGCATACGGATGCACAGCATAATTTTGCCAAATTTTAAGACATCATCATCATCATCATGGACGGAGGCACATGGACAGTGCAGGGGGCCTCGCCCCCCCCTCCCAATTTTTTTTAATATTATAATGCCACTTAGAAAAGTGGAAAAGTGGAAAGTGTAGAAATTTCTCCCTTCATCAAAATGTTTTGTCCCCTTCTCCCAAAAGATTGAATCCGCAATCCTAAGGGCCCCCACAACCCAGGCCGACGGAGTATTTGGGAAGATGTAAATCACGGTGACTCAATGTTTTGTCCCCTCCAATCAAGCTTTTAGAGTAAATTTTATACGTATTTTTGTTGGCTTTCAATCTCATACCAGACAAGTAGACAACAGTCACATCTTTTTTTTTTTTTTTTTTTTTTTTTTTTCACGCTACAAGTCTACAGTAATTTTTCCCTTTTCTTTTTGAATTTTGATGAATTACTCTAGTGTTCCTTCAAAACTGATTTATTTTCGAATTAATTAGTTTTTCTAGAGATTTTTTTGGCAAATTTGAAGGTTTTAATTACATCATAAATCAGCTAGCAAATCTCAACCCTTTCGATGAGGAAGAGCAAGAAATCAATCCATTTTTGGTTACCAACTAATCGCCTCTTCATTTGCCGCTTCTTCCTCTTTTACTGCAGATTCTTAGCTTTTTTTTTTTTTTTTTTTTTTTTTTTTTTTCCTGGTTATTATGCGTGATTTGTTGACAGATTATGGTATATTGTAGAGTTCGCGGATTGTGATCTAGATCTAAATTTTAGTAAATTTATAATATATTGATTATGTTGAAATATGTTAAATGGATATCATTGATTTAATAAACTTCTATCGTCGTCGCCCCCCCCCCCCTCCCCGCACCCTCCCATCCTGGCTCCGTCCCTGATTATTATGAGTGTTGTAAAAATCAATCAGCGCCTAGGCGCTAGGCGGTCGGCCTCTTAGGCGCTCTAGGCGCCCTATGCGGTCCCCAGGCACCTAGAGGGCGCCTGCAATTTTTTCAACATTGATTATTATTATTATTATCATTATTATTACTAGTATTTGTATGTTATAAAAATATACCCTATATGAGGTTTATTCATATATAAAATTTTTGTTATTTAATAATTATTATGTGTAAATTCCTATGATAAAATTATGAACATAAATATATTTACAATTAAAATAATATTTAAGGTGGGTGATTACTACAAATCTTAAACTATATTAAAAATTTAGTACATAGTATTTAATATTACAAATTTTTAAGAACTTAGTAAACTACAATAGTAATTGAATTACAATTTTAGAGTCATCACGGATCAAAATTTTTAGACCTTTGAGATTTCTAACTCTAGATGTAGCAACATACAATTGACTTTTAAAGACCAAAATCATAATCTTAGTTCGAACATTGATTTTTGCTTCCAAATACTACCGAATTTAGTGTGTAATCAATAAAAGTTGAGAACTAATAATTTGAGAATATAATCTTAATGTTACTAAGCCTACTTCACAATTAAGTTGGAGAGTGTTGTTGGATAGTATCCGATGAATCCACGAATAACGCATCTTTGTCTCTGTAGTCCTCAATATGTACATCAACAAATCTTAAATATTAGGCCGCCTAGCTATGCCATATATTAATTTCAAACTTATGAACTTTGGGGTTGCATGCAATAAAAAGTATATTTTAAATATACTAAGGGTACATTATATATGTATGTAAGGTACTTTCAATATAAAAATAATGTATTTTTAATATTTGATATTCATGATCCATACAATTATGTGGACCAACGTTCACACAATAATTTGCCAGTAGAAATTAAAATATAAATAAATATAATAAATAAATAAATAAATAAATAAATAAATATATATATATATATATATATATATATATATATATATATATATTAGAAACTGTCAGTGGAAATTATTATCATTATTATTATTGCAATTATTAATATTATTATTGTTATTATAATTAACAATATTATTATGGTCTTGTGAAAATTAAATGTTGATTAACACCATTTAATTTTCACAAGACCATATAGTTTTATTATATATAGGATTATTAAAACTAACTTGAAAGGCACAAAAACTCTCATGAGACTGGTTATGGACTTATGAGTTATGGCCAAAAAAAAAAAAAAGACTTGTCAGTCAAGTAGTCAATTCATGTTAACACCTTCACATCACCCAATTTGTAAATCATTTACTATTCACATTACATCCCTGCAAATACATGCAAATACAATCAACTTTCAAGAGTAGACCCTAATATATTAAAATAACATTATTAATTTATATTAATTACATTTCAATATTAAAAAGTAAAAGAAACAAAATTTTTTGTTAAAAAAAATAAAAAAGAGTACAAAAGATGTTGCTACTGCTGCGACAACTTTTGTACATGATTTGCAAATTTGTTGCAGTTACAAATCATCTTCATCAATATATATATATATATATATATATATATATATATATATATATATATATATGATGTGACAAATGTCACAACATCTTGCCAATAACAAATTGTCTGGGATAATTCCAGCCTTACAGCTAGCTATATGTAAAATTAATTAGTAAAAATATATACAAATTTACCTTAGCTAGTTCATATCCAATGAGCCAATAAATTATGATTATTTTCATACCAACAAATTAGAACTCGAATTTATACCTATCACCCTATAGTATCTGTGGAAATAATTTATCCTCACCGAAATGGATGAAACATGAATCTCGTATAAGAAGTTCATAAGTTCAATTATTGTCAACACTTTCTCTGTCAAGCTCACACTTTTTGTGTGAATTATGAATTATTATACATGAGCGGAGTTTACCTAGTGCACACATTCAGGTAATGATTGCGGGTTTCCCTCATCACAAAAAAATCACAATTTAGATTTGACATGTGAACAATGTTTAAAATACTCGATCTCCATTTCAAATAGAGAGTTTGAATATATCACTAATTTTTAAAAATATAAATTTCATTCAAATTCAACTTCTTATTACACATATGCAATGCCACCAAAATGAGGGGAAAAGGGGAGGGTGGGAGGGGGGGGGGGGAGACAATATCCGGGTGTCCAAGCGTCAATCACGTGGCGCGTGTTGTTCGCGTGTCACAAAAGCCGGACAGATGGTGGGGGACTATTTGATTATAAAATAAATAGATAGACACCAACCTTTGGAATGTCGTTTTGCCATTATTTATTTTGACGTAACCATTGAGGTCAATTTTATTTATTTAATTTTTATTTGTAGTTTTTATTCTTTTTCTTAATTGTCAAGTTCAATTCTAAATTTATTTTATTTAAAATTAAAATTTGAAATTATAATTATAAAGTTAAAATTATTAATTTGTAAAAAATTAAATAAAATAATAAATGATGTGTAGGAGTATGGAAAAGTAAGACTCGCAAGAAGGAAAGAGAAATGGAGAAGGATTAGAGAAAATATATGAGCTACTTCTTCTCATATTTAATCATCAATTTAACACTAAAGAATGTGACCCTCTCTCTTGATCGTGTCTGAGAGAGTGAACTCCCTAGATTTCTAGGGTTTATATTTCTTGTTTTTCCGATGAAGACTACATTGTTCTTTTGTGTTTGTGTTCTCCTATTGGCATTTTACATCTGGCTATCGCGATTCTTCATGGATGTTCGTCAGATTGAGAAGCAATGCGTCGGCTTGTCGTTGGCGGAGGAGGAGAGCAGAGGACTAGAGGCGCCCGATACATAGAATATCCCAAATACGGCGATCCATCACAACCTGGTTGGGCGCTTTCTCACCGATTGGTAGATCAAATTTGATCACATGCAACAAGTTATGGCGTCGGTCTGGCGATCGGTGATGGGCATGTACGCGGTGTCGCAGGCTGACGATCTGTTCCTGTTTCAGTTTCCCACCCGAAAGATCTACAGCGGGTTCTCGACGATGGCCCTTGGTCATTCGAGAATCACATGTTCGTGTGTGAACAGGTACCGCCAGGGACGAGGCCGAAAGATGTAAGATTGGAGTTCATCCCGTTCTAGATTTAGATCCATGGACTACCGACGATGTACGATTCACCTGATTTCATCTCTAAGATTGGAAATTACGTAGGGACGTTCGTCGCTACCGATCCGATCAATTTTGGTGGAGCCTGAAGAAGTTTTTACAGGATCAGAGTGATGATGTGTGTTTCGACTCCACTCAAAAGGCGCATGAAGCTGATGCGAAAGGATGTCACCTCGCAATGGATCACTTTCCGTTATGAAAGGTTGAGCACCTTCTGCTTTTGCTGTGAGGTGTTAGGTCACTCCGACAAATTTTGCAAGACCGCTTATGAGGAGGGTATCCTGCCAGAAGCTTTTCCATTCGGAGCGTGGATGAGGCTAGACGACAGGTGAAGCTGGTAGGGGCAAAATGGTTGTTGCTACCTATAACATAACCGGCATTGGTGACCTCCGTCCCTGAAGCCGGACCCCCTCCGGCAGCGTTGATGGCAATAGAAGAGAATGGAGGATTGCATGGTGACCACAAACAACGAAGGGAGGAGATTGGTACGTCTGATAGCTTATAAAGAGAGGGTGTGATGATGGCGGAGAGCTAAAAAAAACCCGGAGAAGGCTAGTCTGGAGGACCAGGCTCGCCAAGACAAATGACTCTTCTCAACTGGAACTGTCGGGGTTTGGGTGGCACCTGGACAGTTCGCGAACTCTTGGGCATTGTGTCCAAGCAGCGATCCTTCTTCGTTTTCTTAATGGAGACGAAAGCGAACGATCATCAAGTGGAACAAGTGCGAGTGAAGATGTTTGTGTGGCCCGCGTGGGCATGGGCGGAGGGCTCGCTTTATTCTGGAGAGATGCAGAGGCGGCTTCTTTGATGAGTTATTCCAATAATCATATAGATATGGAGGTAACTCTTCCAGGAAGGCCGGCGTGGAGATTAACTTGTTTCTATGGCAATCCAGACAGGGCGAGGCGATATGTCACTTGGGATCTTCTGCGTCAACTCAAGGAAAGATCTTCGCTTCCATGGATTGTCGTAGGTGACTTCAACGACATAACCTGTTTATCGGAGAAGAGGGGAACACACTCTCATCCAGAGTTACTTATCGAGGGCTTTAATGATGCATTAAGTGACTGTCAGCTCAATGACCTGGGAATGACGGGCAGTAGGTTCACGTGGGAGCGAGACCGGGGGACAGATTCGTGGGTGGAGGAATGATTGGATAGGGCGGTGGCAACGGTGGAATGGATGAAACTGCATGAAGAGGCACTAGTAAGTAACGTATTTACGCTGTCTTCTGATCACTGCGCCATCTCGGTTGATCTTGAATCGAGACTAGTGCGGACAGCCATACGTTCTTTTAAATTCGAATCCGCATGGTTACTGGAAGAAGGTTGTGCAAAGGTGGTTGATGAGGCATGGCGGTTGTCCGTGAGGTTAAACTTCCAAGAACGCATCGCTGTTTGTGGTGATCGTCTTTGGAGGTGGGGTGGGGAACACTTTCAGCGGTTTGGGAACCAAATTAAGGAACTACGTAACAAGCTGGTTCGACTAAAGGAAGATCGCACATCTCAAGGGATTGGAGAATTCTTGGCGACAGAAAGTGAGCTAGAGGCGTTATTAACGCAAGAGGAAATATTCTGGAAACAACGTTCTAAACAACTATGGCTAAAACACGGGGATGCTAACACGAAGTACTTCCACAAAGTCGCTACAGCTCGGCGTAGGCGTAACTTTTTTGCTTCGTATTAAGAATCAGAATGGGGAATGGAAGGAAGGGGCGGCAATGCATGCGGACATCCTCAGGTAGTTCGAATATTTTCTGCTCCTGTCCTAGTAGTCCTGATATCTTTAATCGTGTACGTCAATGTGTAATAGACGAGATGAATATCTCCCCGTTACAACCGTTCACGATTATGGAGGTAAAAACTGCTCTATTCTCTATGGCCCCAGAAAAAGCGCTAGGACCGGATGGCATCTCACTGGCCTTTTTCTGACATTTTTGGTCGGTGATAGGGCATGATTTGTCCATGTTTATTCTAAATTGTGTGGAAAATATGAGGTTTCCTCCGGGACTCAATGATTCAAACATTGTTTTAATTCCCAACAAGACAGTTCCAGAGAAAGTGTCTGATTTGCGCCCGATAGCACTTTGTAATGTGATATACAAAGTGTCTAAAATGGTGGCTAATAGGTTGAAGGGGAGTTTGGATCAAGTAGTGTCGCAATCGCAGAGTGCGTTTGTTCCTGATAGATTGTTAACGGACAATATAATAGTGGCTGGAGAGATTGGTAACTTCCTAAGGAGGAAAACCGATGGGGCTATGGGATGGGTGGCACTAAAGCTAGATATGGCTAAGGCGTACGGTAGGATGGAGTGAGTTTTTTTTGGAAAGGATGTTGGGGACTTTGGGGTTTGAGCGGAGGTGGGTGGAATTGCTAATGCTGTGTGTCTCATCCGTCAACTACTCAATTTTGGTGAACGGTGAGGCCGCGGGCACTGTTTGTCCTACCCAAGGGATTCGACAAGGGGACCCTTTGTCCCTTTATCTTTTCATCATCTGTGCCGAGGGTTTATCCATCCTTCTGCAACAGGCATAGGCACGGGGTGATATTCACGGTGTGAGGGTGGCGCGTGGGGCTCTGGCCTACCTATTTTTTTGCTGACGACAGTTTACTATTTTTCAGGGCCAATCAGCAGGAAGCTTTAAAGATTAAAGAGTGCTTGGATTTGTATAGTGTGGCATCGGGGCAGCTCATAAATTTTGAGAAATCAAGTGTTGTTTTCAATTTCAATATTGCGGCTGAAGTGCGGGCGTTGGGTTTTGAAAGCGTAGGAGTCCATGAAGCTGCAGACCTAGGCTGGTATTTGGGACTTCCATCAAATATGGGGGAGGAACAAAACCGCAACATTCCGTTATATTGAGGAGAAAATTCGGGCACGAATAGGGTTGTGGAAGCATAAATTCTTGTCAGGGGCAGGTAAAGAGATTCTCCTTAAAAGCATAGCTCAATCTCTCCCTATCTTTACCATGTCAACTTTTTTGCTGCCGTTGCGTGTATGTGATACTTTAGAGAAGTTGTTCAATCGGTTTTGGTGGGGTGGCGGAGGCACGGGGAATAGGGGAAGCCGAAGTCGAGGGGTGGACTAGGATTCAAGAAGCTGCATGAATTCAATATAGCCCTATTAGCTAAATAAGGATGACGCTTGCTAATTCATCCCGAGTCTTTGGTTAGCCAGTTATTGAAAGCAAAATATTTCCCCAACACGGACTTTTTAGAGGCGAAATTAGGGGGGAATCCCAGTTTCATTTGGCGCAGTATACTGGCTGGGCAAAGGGTACTAAAACTAGGTATTGCTCGGTGAATTGGAGATGGTTTGGATGCCAGAATATGGGGTTGGAATTGGCTCGCGAAAACGTCCTCTCAACCGCTACACACTCCTTGCGTCGAGAATCTGAGAGATGCAAGGGTGAGTGGTTTGCTCAATGAACAAGGAATTGGGATGAAGACGTTATACATGATATTTTCCAGGCTACTAATGTTAATAGAATCCTTGCAAATCCAGTGAATGCTCAATTCAAGGATTCTTGGCGGTGGATAGGCGATATACGGGGGAGATATACAGTCAAGCATGGTTACCGGCTGATCACAAATGAAGATGTACAACATGCAGACGACGAAGTATTCCACACTTGGAAGGCATTATGGGCACTGCCAGTGCCGCCCAAGGTGAAGAACCTTCTATGGAGGTGCGCTCGTGGTGTGCTACCAGTCCGAGAAAACTTGAAGTCGAAGAGGGTTTGGATAGGAGGTGGCTGCCCTTTTTGCGGCTTTGTGACGGAAACGCCGGAACATATCTTCTGCGAGTGTGTTTTTGCGAGGAGGATTTGGGAGAAAGAAGATGTCCTACAGAGGAGGAGCATACAAAGCTTTATGAAATCCCTGCTAGGCAGATCGACTGTGGATGAGGCTGTTAACTTAGCAGCCATGATCTGGGTAATTTGGATAGCGAGGAACAACATTGTTTGGCACAAGTCTCCATCCGTGACTGAGGTCCGGGAGCAAATGGTGAGGTTGCAAGATAGCAGGAAAGAGGCCTACTATGTCGCAGCTCAGACGGAAGGAAATGCATGCAATTCAAACTGCTGGGAACCACCACCTAGCAACATCATCAAATGCAACGTCGACGCTGCTACCTTTGCGGATGGAGCTGGATTTGGCGCTGTTATCCGTGATCATGACGAACATTTTGTAACAGCGAGGAGTGGACGTCTTGAAGGTAATTGTGATCCGTTCGTGGCTGAGGCACTTGCGGCCAAGGAAGCGCTGACTTGGCTAAAAGAGCAACACCATAGTAACATTATCCTTGAATCTGATTGTCTAAACTTCTGTAATGCTTTCAATTCTTGTAGTTTTGATTATTCATACGTAGGTTTAATTGTGAAGCAGTGTTTGTCAATTGCTAATGACATAGGGAATGTTAGAGTTTTTCATATCAAGAGAACAACGAATTGTATGGCTCATGAACTAGCTCGGGCAACCGGTTCTTTGTCTGTCTCAGAAGCGTGAGCAGTTATCTCACCCGCTTGTATTTCCGGTTTGTTAAGTCATTAATGGAGTATTGCTTTGTTTTCAAAAAAAAAAAAAAAAAAAAAAAAAAAAAAAGAGGAAGAGAAACCATATGAGAGGAGATTATATCATTGAGTGGAGGTAAAAGTAAAATTTACTATATCTCACAGCAAACATGACAACATTTTCATCATAACAAATCCTCCACTTAAATTTGATAATTTTAAATTTCACTTTTAAGTTCGGAAAAAAACAATAAAAGTATAAATTTACCTCAGTTCACATCCAAGTTACGTGTATTTGTTTATAAATACCACAGTTAACCAGAATTGAAAATCTAGAAGAAATTAACTATTTTTTTGAAGGGAGAAGAAATCTCTATCTCTATATATATTAAAGCAAAATAATAGGAGCAAAAAACTCCCGCCCAACAGCAACGGCGTCGTTTTGACAAAGCCGAAATATTTATTGTATCGTCGGAAAACGAAGGGTTTATGCAGTGTAATACCTAAAGTTTATAGAAAACCTACATTTTTTAAAATATCTACGGTAGATCACTCTCCAATCCAATGGGATTAGAGAATGTATTTAATTCCATCAGTTCCCCATATGGAACATTGAGCTCACGAACCCATACATATTCTCTAGGTATTAATTTCGAAGGAAAAAGTACGAAAGGTTATCATACCTTATATATACAGCACATATACAGCACAAAGTTATTGCACAGAAAAAATCTACACCGGCCTTTCTCCTTCTTCTTCCCTACAACAAGATGTTTATCCTTGCTAGCCAAATATCTCCAATGAACACCAGGCAGGCTCTTAGGCTACGGGTGGCGAGAGCATATAAGATTCCTGAGAGAAGTGATCCATCTAAGATTAGATCAAAAGAAATAGTTTTTCATGATGAAGAGGTAAGTGCTATTTACAAATATATATTCAAATACATCAACAGTATGTAGTGCAATTTAGGGTTTAGTCCACAGGTTTTTTTTTTTTTTTTACAGTTCCTATTTATGAGATATATTTAGAAAGCTCCTATTTATGTTATTTACACATACACAGGGTTCCTTCCTGCATGCTCATGTACCCAAAGAATATGTGGAAAAGTACCTAAGCTATTTTTCTGAAGGTTCAGTTTAATCTATAAAGAATTTTTGTGTGATCACCAATTTTTACTCATACAAGACCAGCCCACAGAAGTACATGATAAAATTCAATTATCAGACTATGGTAAAGGATTTAAAGAATGCGAAATTTCCTATGAAAATGTATCGTCTGAAGTCGTTTAGAGAGATCAAGTCTAATGAAGGCCTTGATGAGAAACACCTCTTTGGTAATCAATTGCTCTCTTTCAATTTAATTTTCTAAATAATTGATATTGTTACTATTATTTTATAGTCTAATGGACTATTTTGTAGATGTTATTGGTCGAGTTATTGAGATTCACTGCCCACAGGAGAAATTGATTAATGGGAAGAACTCCAGGCTGATTGACTTCACCATTGAAGACACTGAGTATTTTTTTTTCTGTTCATTCTATTTCTATTCTATTTTTAGATTTTCTGTTCTTCTAATCTCTTATCTAACATTTTGCAGTGGTATACAATTGATGTGTACTTTGTGGGATGAACATGTAAGCAAGATCGAGGCATTCTACAATTCTACTTCACAAGAGCCATTATTGGTGTTGATCCAATTTTGTAGGGCTAGGGTGTGTTTAAAAAGTAAGTAGATAAAAAATGTTAGTTTCTGCCTAACTTATATTAGTATTTGTCCATATTTACCAATAATGGTTTGTATAATGTGTACTACCATAATTTCTAAAGGTGGGGATGTTAAGATTTGTAGCTCCTATGATGTAACACAACTGCTGTTCAATCAGGAATCTCCACCATTTGAGGAGTTCAGAAAAAGGTTAGTCAATGCTTATTCTTACACTACTTATTCAATTGGTCCCTAATTCTTAGTGTATTTTTAATTTCACAGTATCAGCCATGAACAGACTCCAATGCGCAGTATTATTTCGCAATCAAGTTTTAAGGAATGTAGCTCCTATTCAGTTTCCCTATCTGGTGATATGGAAGCCCGTACTATCAGTGAAATATACAGAGACACGGAGGTAATCTCTATATTTAAAACCTATTAGTTGTTACCTTAGTCGATATACTATGATCTCTACAGCAATAATCTGGTGAGATATCAATGCCAACTGCTTGATTTGTAATCTGCATTTAATAATATGCATTAGATTTGAAACAAATATACTATTTGATTAATTGACTAATACTGTGAAGTATACCAGTGGATGCTTACCTGATTGAGGAAATAAATAGTCTTTAAATATATAGACTAATACTGTGCAGTCCATGCTATGTAGGCATCTCAAACCTGCACAATTAGAGTCAATATAGAACTTAGCATCCCATTAATACTCATTAAAACTTAATACAGTAACAAATTAGAGAGACTGTTAGTGGGTGCTTAGCTCATTGTGCTGTAGATATACTATGATCTCTACAGCAATAATCTGGTGAGATATCAATGTCAACTGCTTGATTTGTTATCTGCATTTAATAATATGCATGAGATTTGAAACAAATATAATATTTGGTTAATTGACTAATACTGTGAAGTATACCATTGGATACTTACCTGATTGAGGAAATAAATAGTCTTTAAATATATAAACTAATACTGTGCAGGCCATGCTATGTAGGCATCTCAAACCTGCACAATGAGAGTCAATATAGAACTTAACATCCCATTAATACTCATTAAAACTTAATACAGTAACAAATTAGAGAGACTGTTAGTGGCTGCTTAGCTCATTGTGAAATTGGTGTGAGAATGATTATGCAACTCATAGTCTGTATGTGACCCCAACCTGCACAAACAAGAGAATAATCATTTGAATGATTTCTATTGGATCATTACCTATTTGATTAAATATATATGTACTCACTCTATATAGTTGACCATTGTTATATGTTTTTGCCACACATGCTCTGTATTCATCTCAAATATGGACAGTGAGTGCCAACCTGACCACTCTTTGAATCTGCACATTTAATATTTGGCATTAGATACAGATATAATAGCACATAACATAGCAGTCTATATAAATCATTCAAAGTTATTAGTTTAACAAATTAGATAGTCTATTAGGGTGTGCTTATCTCAGTGAGTAAATTGGATGAACACATCCTAGGACAGTTTTGTTGTTATTATTATCCAAACCATACTCTGTGTTTGACCCAAACCTGCACGCACAAATTAAGCTTTGTTAGTTATATAACCATAGTATTTTTTATTTTCTGTTAGCAAAAAATAGATCAACTGAAACATAGTATGCATCTCCAACCTTCACAAACCCTAAATCCTAAACCCTAAACCCTAAACCATAATGTACCTTGATAATTCTGTAAATTTATACTCAAACAGGATTGGATTGGGGCTCATAGTGTACCTTGCTAATTGTCTATGTGTGTGTGCAGTTTGGAGATTTTTGGGTGGCAGCAAGGATTGTGTTCATTGATGATCCTGAGTGGTACTATGCTTCGTGTAGAACAAATGGTTGCAACAAAAAGCTGAAAATGAAAGGTAAGTGGCTATGGTGTAGTACATGTGACAGGAATTGGGGCGATGGAACCTTGAGGTACAGGGTTAAAGTTAGGGTTGTGGACTTGGATGGGAATGCTCCTTTCCTTCTATGGGACAGGGAGTGCCTTGATCTACTTGGTGTTACTGCAGATGATTTGAATTCTACCCATACTAAACTAAATGGTGTTTAATATACCAATTGTTAACTAATATACCAATTGTAGAAATTTCCTATGTACACAAACTTTTAAAAAAAAATGAATTACGTGCAGGGCCGAAAGGGGCTACCTAAGAAGCTTGAGACTCTGATTGGATTGAATCTGCTCTTTCGAATTGCTGTTCGCAAAGAACAGTTCCAAAACTACCTTAATGCTTTCCCTGTTATGAGGATCATCACTGATGAAAAGATTGTAGAAAAGCATGCACCAGAGCTAATTGGAGTTAGGGACCGGGACCTCAGTTCAAAATTGGAGTTGGAGCTTACAGATGAGGATCTATGGGATCTAGAGGTATAATTGGGGCTACCGAGTATCCTATTATACTAATTACTTTATAAATGCAAATTATTTAGTACTTATAGTTTCAAATCTCTATTTTGTAGGAAAATGACCAAGCAAATGAAGCTGAAAGTCCTCTACAAGTTGTTGCACAGAGGCTGAATGCAGAGAACACCATTGAGAATGGAACAGTCAAGAGATCCCTGATTGATGAATTTTCCAGCACCCAAAGTTCTAAAAAAAAGCAAGGAAGCTGTGGTCAAAATTGAGAAATAATGAATATGTGTAATGAGTAGAATGACCGAGATGTGCTCTATTGAACTCCTTTTTTTTTTTTTTTTTTTTTTTTTTTTTTTTTTTTTTATGAATGCTTTTGTGAGGACACACTTGCGGTGGTCCTAAAACAGTTTGACCTAACATTTGGAGACTCATGGCGGTTTTAATTGGTTTCAGTTGGTTTATAACTCATGTTATTAGTAAGGAAAATGTTTTATCCCTTCTGCAAAATGTTTTTTTTTTTTTTTTTTTTGTAGGTACTAAAGAAGACAGTGATTCCACATAAAAAGCAGAAGAGAATGAACATCACATGATGGAAAAAGACAATGCAGATAGTATATATTAGTATACATATACATTTTCAATTGTAATTTGTTAATGTAAAACATTAGTTGGAAGATTAATGTAATTTTTTTTTAGCATACAGATTAATTTTGCAGATTACATTTTTAATTTAAGTTAAGTTATACAGTGCCTCAAGATCAATGTAAGATAAATCTTAGTGATTACTTATAGTTTTACCTGTTTTATTCCTAACAATGTAAAGATTGTAAATATGAACTCCTTTTTTTTTTTTTTTTTTTTAATCTAATCCTAAAAGCACTTATCCATCACTTCTATTAAGATTACATGCTATCAATAACTATACACTGATTACTAAACTATATATACAAAGAGTACAAAACTTAATTATTTAGTAAAAGAGATATCTCACCATGTCTATTGGTTACTGTCACTCGCTTCTCCATTTTGGTAATCACCAAAAGCAAAGCATGTTGGTATCCAATTTTGAGCACACTGAATAGATGTAAACAGGATATTAACATTGTACTTAATATAAGGTAACAAAAATACTATGAAACTAACTTATACATTATAGGTGCTTGCAGAATAGAATGTGTTCTTAAACATCAAGCTAAGTTTCAAATGTAAATAATCGCATAACTTCATAGTTTTCAATGTATTAGGATTCAAACAGAACGGTTAACGTCTTTGTTACTACTAAAAACTGTTTTAAGTTTGATAAAGTAAGACACACTTCATTCTACTTTAGAATGGAGTCAAAAACACCATTGTGAGTAAAACTGTAATATAACTTCATCATAGAGGTATTTCAATAAGCCTAACATAACCAAAAAAATAAAAATCACATGTTGATCTGCTTAATATTTTTAGTAAACTTGAACTTATAAACCTGAGAATACTAATACTCTAATAAAGTAAAGAGACAAATTGAATTCAGGTGAGTTCAGCAAGCATAGTATAATGCAGATCAAAATATACCTCAAAAATATTACATATAGTACATGAGTATCGAACATACGTGTACTTAAGTATAGTGATAGCTAATTATGGAATTAAAACTTATCTTTTATAATGCAAGTACAACTGAATTTGACAACGTGCATTATAAGATGTCATTATGGCCACATACATGTTGACAACAATTTGCAATATAAACTCTCTTCAAAATCCTTTGAACCATCATAGATTAGGTAGCAGGTTGCCTGCATTTTAGTCAACAATTATTAAATTAAGATACAACTGGCATTCATATGGTGTAAAACTATAATCACGGGATTAGAAAGTACATGATCAGGGACTTAGTGCTGATTAGGCACTTACCATTTGTTGACACCAACTTTGTATCTCTGAAGCCTCCTCAAATGCCTTAAGATGAACTTTCTAATTGGTCATACAGATTCCACAAGATAATTATCTGGATCAAGGGAGTATAAAAAAATATAACTTAGAAACAATGTAATAATATTATTCTAGGTAACTAACAATGTATATCAAAGTAGATTCTAAACTATTGTGTAGGTTTAAAACTTATCTTTGAGCCTTGCTAAGCAACTGTAAGTACCAAACTGGATAACATTGGTACTTACTTAGTGAAAACATGTCACCACATGTTCACAACCACAGCTCTTTTCATAATCAAGCTACTTGAAAAACAACATAGTAGCTTAATCAGGAATCTTATCATATTTCAGAATAATTTTATTAATCAATAAAATTATGAGAAGGAAAGAGTAATAATATGCAACTAGCACGTATATTGATATCACTATGCATTAGTATTCCAACTTGATTTATATTGACCAGTTTCCAATGTTGTCTACCAACCTTGGATGTGAATGCTCTACTACTATATAATAATCAACACAGAGATATTCTTATTCTCTCTGAATCACCACCTAAACAAAACTGCAATTTAGCCAATTCATTTCCAGACGAACACATGAAGAAAATTACAACTTCAACCACGATTGGTGCAAAGCGAAAGCAGAACAGCAACAACCAAGGTAATACTATATACTCTTATCCTTAATTATAATATTCTGTGTTAGATTATAGCCCTAAATACTATCTCAAAGCATATAAACTATGTGCATGTGTTCTTGCCCCAAATACTATCTCAAACGCTATAAACTATATAAATTCCAGTATATATGTGTTGTTATAAACAAATTTCAGTATACACGAAGATGATTTCTAAAAATTATTTCTAGAAGCTGCCGTTTTAGATAGATATATATACACCATACTTAGATCCAGGGACGGAGGGAGAGGGGGGCAGGGGGGGCGGTAGTGAGCTGTCGTAGGCTCCCAAATTAAAACCTTACAAACGTAGTAGCGGGAGTAAGGATCGATCCCACGAGGAGTAACTAGTTTAACTTTTGTGCTCAAGGAAATAATGGGGGGTTTGGAATATAACGAGAATAAATATTAAATAAAAGAGAAATTAAATAAACGAGAAATTTAATCGAACGAATAAACAGTGAAAATAATATATCAAAAACACTTATAATAAGAAACCTTGGTCAGTAAAGATCCACCACCGGAGTTTAACACTGATCATTGATTTATAAAGTAATTAATATGCAGTTGAATATTTGTCGTGAAATTATTTCATTTCCGTTTTCCCTTAGTTGTAGGTAACTAAAGCACACGCGGTTTAATTACCCCTAACTACTAAATAACCTAAGACAAGCGCTATAGATTTAATTTAATAGCAGCAATAGGAACTAGGAAAACCGACAAACTAAATAACACAAGCACAAGCGGTTGCATTTAATTTAGGAAAATATTCTACCCGAGTCCAATTATCACTAATCCGTCAATAATTAACCCAGTTGCTACTGAATATTAGAGTAATTTGTAGCACAACATTATCTAATATAGCAAATAATTATATCAAATAAATAACTAGTAGGCCTCCCTAGCAATTAAATGACACAATTATTTCAAATAACTTAGAAGAATATTTAATACTCAAATGCATAAAAAAATATATAATAAAAATAAATAAATAACCTTACAGCGTAATGAACTCCGGGGCTTCAATTCACTAAACCAAACAAGAAATTAGCCGCGAATGGGCATTGATAACAACCTTAAAGAATATTCGAGAGGGGAAGAATGAACATTTTACAATAGAAAACCTTAACTATTTATATATTTTCCCAATCATTTTCTACCACTCATTTTTCCTATTATTTTGCCTTATGCCTGAGTCTTCCACAATTCCAGCCATGTTATTATGATTAGGGATGGCAACGGGGCGGGGCGGGGCCGGGGAGTGGGGTCCCCGTCCCTGTCCCCGAATTGAATCCCCATTCCCCGTCCCCGCCCCGTTCCCCGATCGGGGATGGGGAAATATCCCCATCCCCGTCCCCGCGGGGATTTTTCGGGGACGGGGATTCCCCGCCCCGTTTTTTTTTTTTTTTTTTTTTTTTAAATTTTTTTAATTCTTAATATTTAGGCCAATTTCATTATTTATGTGTTCACAATAGGTAATTAAAGGATATAATGTCATAATGTGCCTAACCAATCAGATAGCCATTAGGTCCAGCGAATTCTACATAGCGTATCTTGGAAATACTAGATTCTTTAAATGGCAATTATTCAAGCTCTGGACCATTCAAGAATGAAATACAAATTTGCTGCTGCTTTCAACTAGAAAATATTTCGACTGTTTTCAAAACAAAATAATATATATCCACTTAGAAACATTAAACTAATCACTATACGTAGTGTCTCATAGAAGCACCAGAACAAGTGTGCATTTCTGGCACTCAAGGTTTAATAAATTTATTCGGGAAATCGGGGACGGGGACGGGGATCGGGGATCGGGGTCGGGGTCGGGGCGGGGGATGCCCTCCCCGTCCCCGTCCCCGTCCCCGGCGGGGATGGGGAAATTCTCCCCATCCCCGCCCCCGTTCCTCGAAAAAATTCCCCGAACCCGCCCCCGTTGGGGCGGGGATCGGTTTTCCCTATCGGGGGCGGGTTGAATTGCCATCCCTAATTATGATGCATGCCTGTACAAAAAAGAAAAAAATCAATTCCAGCCATGTGAACAAGAAGTGAGTTAGAGTAGGTGGTAGAGCATATCTTTGGTAATAATGAGGTTAAGGGTTCCAATCTTAGCATCAACATAGTTTTACAATTCTTTTTTTAATAGCTTTTTTAATATTACACACACTCTATAATAAGATGTGTAATTTATAATGTGTTTTCTATTCAAATTATTTTAATAATTATGTTTCATATTTTGTTATGAATATTTTTATAAAGTTTCGATGTGTTTTATTTTTCGTCCATATCCAAAAATATTTACAATTATATTTCTTAGGTAGTTTATTTATTTATTTTTAAATTATCTCTTTTATTTTAATGTTTCGCCTTTTCTGAAAAAATTTTCTGAATCCGTCTGTACTGTTTCGCCCCCCCTCAACCGAATTTCTGGCTCCGTCCCTGCTTAGATCTGAAAATGTAGAAGAGATAGGGTTAGAAATCCTTACCCAACTTGGTATAAATTCTAGAAATCGTGTAGGAGAACACCCATTTCTGCCTTGGTCCATCATTGAGCATCAGACACATCTATTACCACCAAGCTTCGATCTACCTAAACCCATGACAGCCGGCTGTGTATAGTGTTCATATATAGGACGATAGACCGTTGATAACTCCGAATCGGGGTTTTGACTATGGAGTTAACACTCAGATTGGGAGTATTGTTGAGACGTATGCGTCAACAGATACTTCACAGTAAGATCATCTTCATCGCGAATCCATAGTATAGAGGGGTAGAGAATGCCAAATCCAACCCTAACCGGAGTAATGAACTCCATTGTTTGTGAGAGAACCCACAGTGGGATGAGTGGAATGAGCTTAGAAAAGAGCCTGCTAGGTGTATAGGAAAGGGAAGGACAGCTGTGAACATCACCCAAGCAGGCCAGCTGTGAACATCACTGCAATTCTAATTATTATTATTATTATTATTATTATTATTATTATTATTATTATTATTATTATTATTATTACTATTATTATTATTATTATTATTATTATACATGTATTATTATTTAGGGAGTGATATTATGTTTTCATAAGATTGTTTAATCGTGCATCGCATAAATATGATTATTATTTAGTCATAATAACAATCACTGCATCGCAGTGCGCATAAATATTATTATTATTACGTAATCACTAAGTTTAATTGTTTATGTATTACAACTTCATGTACTCAATTGTTTATTATAATTATTGGTAATTAATATTAATTTTAATTATTATTCTAGGGTTAGCTACGAGCGGTATATTATCAGTATCCTATTTGTTATTATTTTATAATAATACCAATCATTATTATTTCTATAATAATGCAGATAGATGTTATTATTAAGCTTATGAAAGTAATATTATTAACGTTCTACTAAAAAATTAGATTAAGCTATGACTAAATAATAAATTATTAGTAATACTTTAACATTATAATTATATTATTCTGTGTCAATATTGACCTACTCTGATTGATTAATTAAAGTAGATTTTTGTATGAGTAACAAAAATGGGTACACCAAATAATACATGTGTAGTGATAACATTGTTTTTTTTTTTTGTACAGATAATGAAGATATCACTGTCAATGGTGAAGCGTACATGCCGTCCTTTCAATCTAACAAGAATACAAAAATGGGTACACCGCTAATTGGTGTTTTCCAAAGTTCGCTAAGTACGCCTTTAAGTATTCTTACAAATGGTAAGTGTTTTCATTTGGAACAATTCACTACGTTAATGAATCAAAGTTAATATTAGTTGTCATTGCAATCGACAGGTGACACTGCGGTTCGAAGGACAATACGGACTACCCCAATGCAAGATTTTGGTAGCAGAATGCCATTAAGCAACATATCAAATAGTAATTAGCTCAACCAATATTACAAATAATTTTTTAAATAAATTCTCTAACAATCAAATGGGACAATTATTATTCTAACGTGTGTTTTTTACGCCTGCTCTATAATTAAAGTAAATTTAACTCGAGTGACTGGGGACCGTGATAAATCACCGCTAACCAAGCGCCATAATCATTCGTTTGACTTAAATAGATCACCAGTCTCTCAAGGTAATAAAGTTGAAATTGAGTAAATAATCTATACTCATCTGGGTTAACTGCTAATTCATTATAATCTTTGCTACCTTAATTCACAGCTTCTTCTCCCGGACGAACGCCAATACAGACTACGTCAACGCAAGTTTTTAGTAGCAGAATGCCATTTAGCAATATAACAAATAGTAATAATCTCAACCAGTATATTGTAATAAGATTACTATAAATTTATTGTGTAGTCAAATGGAATACTTAATAGTCTAACAAGTCGTTTTACAATTTCTTTTTAATTAAAGCAAAATGCGGAACAGTTAATGGGGAACGCGACATACCAACTACATCCAACTGTCAGAATCGTTGCTTCGACTTAAATCGAACACCAGATTCGCAACTAGGTATCAATATATTACGAGGAGGCGTTTCTTATTGCATAGTCATTATTAAATTATAATGTAATATATTCTATAATCGTTTCTGTAGAACTTGAAAGTAATTGTTGTATTACAAATGACAACAACATGCAAATAGTCGTGGTAGAGCCGGAGACTGAACCCATCAAGCATTGTCGAAATTTGATATCAGATTTTCAGGAAGTTGTTGAACAATTGCAAGACAATGTGCCCTCAAAAAATGGTGAGTTCATATTAAATGTTGTCCAACGAATACGTACTATCTTTGGACTACAATGAACTACATTATTTTGTTACATATGAACTAATATCTGTTAGCAATATTATATTTATGTTACACTTGTTTAATAATGTAATAGGTTAGGACTCTGTGGCTTTCCTATTAGATAGGGATACTATACGGTAGGTTGTTTTAGCTATTAGTATTGTATTCCTATTCCAGTGTAACTGAATAACATAATTGATTGTCTCATCTGGTATCAGCTTGACCAGGTCGATTTTTTCTCTCATCATCCTTCGCTGCCCGATCCGATCACCATCCGATCACCACCTAAACCGATCATCACCTAAATGTCTACCAACTCCTCAGAGCGCACCGTCACCGCCAGTGACGCATCCTCTCCAGCCACCTCCCAAAACCCATTATCCGGCGCACACCATTATGTTTCGATCAAATTAACTTACCGGAATTTTTTGTTTTGGAGAACCCAGTTAGTGCCTTTCCTCTGTGGCCAGGACCTTCTTGGCTACGTCGACGGCGACACTCCATGTCCACCGCCCACTGTTGACGCGCCTCCGACTTCCGGCTCCTCAACAACCACGCCTGCGTCTCCGATGCCCAACCCTGCGTATAAGGCTTGGGTTAAACAAGACCAAGCGCTGCTTTCTCTCCTCATCTCGTCCCTCTCAGATGAGGTGATGCACCTGGCGGTTGGACGAACCACATCGAAAGAAGTCTGGGACTCCATCGGCGCGGCATTGGGCAGCTCCTCCCGTGCGCGATGTATGAGCCTCCTCGGCCAGTTCCACGCTCTTCGACAAGGCAGCAGCACCGCGGTAGAATATCTCGGTCGCGCACAGCTTCTGGTGGAGGACCTAGCGCACGCTGGCCGGCCGATTTCCCTGGATGAACAGAACCTCTTCGTATTCCGGGGGTTGCGCCCGGAATATCGCGCTATGGCCTCTTCTCTCACCGCTGCAGGGAACCCCGTCACCATTCCACAGATTTCTGACTTCCTGCAAGCGCAGGAGTTTATTCATGCAGATGATTACCCAGCCGGCACTGATGGTGGTGCCCTTCCCGCACTGGCTGCGTTGTATGCTGGACGCGGACGGAATGGAGGCCGCAGTGGTTCTACTGGCCAGAACACCAACCGCGGAAATCAGGGACGTGGCAGGGGTGGCGGAGGTCGCGGCAGGAATGGGCGTGGTGGTCCTCCCCGTTGCCAGATTTGTAGAGTGCAAGGACATACGGCGTTGCATTGTTATAAGCGTTACGCTCCGCAACCATCCGCCCAGGCCAATATGGCAGTCCCCGCTGATGACTCCGCGGCTTCGGTGACAGCTCCGGGATGGTTTCCGGATACAGGTGCAACCGCTCACGCCACGCCCGATGCGTCCATGATGTCGGCATCCGATGAGTACAGTGGTGGTGACGTACTCCGCGTGGGTAATGGCGCAGGTTTGACAATCTCGCGAGTCAGTCATGCATCTATACCTTCTGTGTCAAAAATGTTACGTTTGTCTAATATATTGCATGTCCCGCAATTATCGGTTCCGTTATTATCTGTTTATCGCCTCACTAACGATAATCATGTCTATGTTGAGTTTCATAAAGATTACTTTGTTGTGAAGGATTCTCTCACCCGGGCGGTTCTGCTTAGAGGTTTCACGTCGGGAGGTCTTTACAAGCTCCCGGTATCCCAGTCACATTTTGCTTACATCTCGTCCCGTACAACTCCGATAGTCTGGCACCGCAGATTGGGTCATCCCCATGCGCACGTGCAAAATCAAGTTTTGAAGTCATGTCCAGTTGCACCAAATAAAGACAAATCCACGGGATCGTGCTCGTCGTGTCATCTCGGCAAAGCGTCTAGATTCCCTTTAGATAGAGTTGTTTCATCTAGTAAAAATGTGTTGGATTTAGTTTATACCGACATTTGGGGCCCCGCTCCTGTAATCTCTGTTAGTGGATTTTGTTACTTCCTGCTTTTTGTAGACGACTATTCACGTTTTTGTTGGTTTTATCCATTACGGGTAAAAACCGATATATATAAAAGTTTCGAGTCGTTTCGTGTCATGGTAGAACGCCAATTTTCGCGTTCTATCAAGTCCATTCAGTCCGATTTGGGCGGGGAGTATCGCAAGTTACATTACACTTTTCAAAAACTGGGAATAATTCACCGTCAGTCCTGTGCATACACGCACGAGCAAAATGGCAGGGTCGAACGTAAAAATCGACATATTGTCGAAACTGGGCTGGCCCTGCTAGCTGAAAGCTCGGTCCCACAACAATATTGGGATTACGCTTTTGAAACTGCTACCAGTTTAATCAACTACTTACCCACCTTCGTTCTACAATATGACAGTCCCTACAGTCGGCTATATAAAACCGCACCCCCATACACATTCCTCCGTGTCTTCGGGTGCCGGTGTTACCCTTATCTACGGCCTTACAACAGGCACAAGATAGAGTACCGCTCGGCACCCTGTGTCTTCTTAGGGTATCCCACATCCTTTAGGGGCTATAGATGCATTGACATGTCAAGCGGGAAAGTCTATATCTGCAGGCATGTCCGCTTTGACGAAACTTGTTTTCCTTTTTCAGACTTGGCAGCTCAGCGTTCGGCACAGTCCGCTCAGCCCTTGTTACCGTGGGCATCTGGGCCTATTGTGCCCCACTCTCCCAACACGAGTCAGGCACAATCTGTTCCTGACAATCCGGTACCTTTGGCTCAGGATCCAGCACCCTTGGCTATTGAAGGACCTGTAAGACGGACACGTCGAAAACGGGCCGCTCAGCCTCCGCCTCAACCACTTGTGATGAGGCTCCGTCACATGACTCGGGGCACACATGAAGAATTTCACGCATTAAATATATCCACTGATCCCACCTGCTACTCGCAGGCTGTAGGACATCCACAGTGGCGTGATGCTATGGATCAGGAATTTAATGCGCTATTACATAATCATACTTGGAATCTTGTCCCAGCTAAACCGAACATGAACATTATTGGGTGCAAATGGGTGTTCCGCACCAAACGCACTGCTGATGGCTCAGTAGAAAGATACAAGGCCCGCTTGGTTGCGAAGGGGTTCAACCAAGTGGCGGGCGAGGAATTTTTTGACACCTATAGCCCTATGGTCAAACCAACTACGGTACGACTACTGTTTTCACTAGCTATCTCTAACAGCTGGACGTTGAGGCAGCTAGATATACACAATGCCTTTCTTAATGGCCACTTAGAAGAAACTGTTTATATGAAACAACCACCAGGGTATGAAGATCCGACACACCCAGATCACGTGTGTCATCTGCAACGGTCTTTGTACGGCCTCAAACAAGCCTCGCGGGCGTGGTTTAAGAGGCTTCACGATTATTTGCTATCTGCAGGTTTCTTACCTTCCAAAACAGACGTGTCACTTTTTCACTACTCCGCTGGCAGCTCTCGAGTGTACTTGCTAGTCTACGTTGACGACATAATTATGATGGGCAATGATCCAGCTCTTATTTCCACTCTTCTCCGTCAGCTTGCTGCAGCTTTCAAGATCCGGGATCTAGGGACACCCGGGTTCTTTCTCGGTATTGAAACTCTGGAGTCAGGTACTGGGTTCTTATTATCTCAACGTCGCTACATGAAGGACATATTGACACGCGCCGGTATGGCTGACTGCAAACCGCTAGCAACTCCTGCAGCGGTAAACCAACCGGTATCACCGTCTGATGAATTGTATGACAACCCCACTCAGTATCGGCGCATTGTAGGCGCACTACAGTATTTGACCATTACCAGGCCGGACCTATCCTATGCGATCAATCGCTTGTGTCAGTTCATGCACTCACCGACAAATGATCACTGGGGCTTAGTGAAGCGCGTGTTACGTTACATTCGAGGCACTTTGGATTATGGGTTGCGGCTGTCTGTCTTTAGCTCCTCGGCTATTCATACTTATTCCGACTCCGATTGGGCAGGCTGCCCGCTTGACAGGAAGAGTACTGGTGGTTACGCTGTGTTCCTAGGGACCAACTTAGTGTCCTGGCTGTCTCGCAAGCAGCGCACAGTAGCGCGGTCGTCAACGGAAGCCGAATACAAGGCCCTGGCTGATGTGTCTGCCGAGGTCACATGGATCCTGTCTTTATTACGTGAGTTAGGGCTTCACTCTGGGGGTCCGCCCACGCTATGGTGTGACAACTTAGGGGCGACTTACTTATGCGCTAATCCTGTCTTCCACGCCAGAACCAAGCATGTTGAGATAGATTTCCATTTTGTTCGAGACAAGGTCGCTTCCGGAGAACTGCGGGTGAATTTTGTATCTACCAAGGATCAGCTAGCGGATATTTTCACCAAACCATTGCCTGGTCCGAGGTTTGCAGCTCTTCGTGACAAGCTTAATGTTGTGGCTCACCACCCTTAAGCTTGAGGGGTTGTGTTAGCAATATTATATTTATGTTACACTTGTTTAATAATGTAATAGGTTAGGACTCTGTGGCTTTCCTATTAGATAGGGATACTATACGGTAGGTTGTTTTAGCTATTAGTATTGTATTCCTATTCCAGTGTAACTGAATAACATAATTGATTGTCTCATCATATCAACGTATTTTTTTTTTTAGACTATTATTTTGATAGTGGTGATCCCGAGTATGTTTGCGAGCATTGTAATGCATTTTTTTGGTACAATGAACGGGCAAGCAATTCAAGGTCATGTGACAGACCTAAATACTCTGCATGTTGTGTGAATGGTAAGATAAAGTTGCCATTGATGACAAAGCCTCCTCAAAAGTTGTTTGATCTATTATTTACATCAAGTGATAAAAACAAATGTTTTTTGAAGAATATAAGGTCCTATAACAACATGTTTTGCTTCACGTCAATGGGTGGGAAAATTGATAGAACTATTAACAACGGAACATCGCCTCCTATATTCCGTATAAATGGTCAAAATTTCCATCGCATTGGAAGTTTATTGCCTGCACTTGGCACTCAACCTAAATTTACATAATTATACATTCACGATACAGAGAATGAGATACAAAATCGCTCCAACTCTTTCAAGTATAATATTCTGTGTTAGTAAACTCTTTTGTGCCTCTCATTGGTTAATACTGGAAATCTTATATTATATATTTTTATTTTTTAGGACGGAAAGCAACGGTTCTACAGTGCATCTTGATGTAGTTCATGACATTAAACAAGACCTAGATGAGCACAATGTTTTGGTTAAGTCATTCCGAATGGCCAAGTCATTTATGGAATCTAATCCTACAAGTGAAATTAGAATGAGATTAATAGGGAAGAGGTCTAAAGATGCCAGAATGTATGCGCTACCAACTACTTCAGAGGTTGCCGCTCTCATTGTTGGAGATTTAGACCCTTGCATGGGTGAACGTGATATCGTGGTCGAGTCTAGATCTGGAATGCTTAAACGAATAAGTGAATTAAACCCAGCGTATCTACCATTGCAATACCCAATTTTATTTCCATATGGAGAGGATGGTTTTAGGGAAGATATACATTTTGCAACACATAGTAATAAACAAAATTTTGCAAGAAAGAGTGTTTCACAAAGAGAGTACTTCGCGTTCCGTATTCACGAAAGATCAAATGAGATCTCAACTATAATGTACGCTAAAAGGTTATTCCAACAATTCTTGGTTGATGCGTATACTATGGTTGAATCTTCGAGGTTGCTATATATTAGGTCAAATCAAAAAGCTTTGAGATGTGAGGCGTACAAAGGTCTTTCTGATGCGTTAACACGAGGTGAAGTGCAACCTAGCTCTCAAGGTAAAAGAATAATATTACCTTCAAGTTTCACGGGAGGAGCAAGATACATGATATAGAACTACCAAGACGCCATGGCAATTTGCAGATTTATAGATTATCCAAACCTGTTTATTACTTTTACATGTAATCCTAAATGGCCGGAGATTCAACGCTTTTTGGAGAAAAGAAATTTGAAAGCTGAAGATCGTCCGGACATTGTTTGCCGAGTTTTCAAGATGAAGCTAGAAGGGAAACTGTTTGGTGCTGTAAGGGCAGGTGCGCTCCGCATTTTCTTATAAAATCATTTTTTAATACAGTACTTAATCATACGAATCTTAGAACTCACATCATGTAATTGTTTTTGCAACAGTTATATACACAATTGAGTTTCAGAAACGGGGTCTTCCACATGCTCACATATTACTGTTCTTGCAAGGGACGAGCTACTTTGCTAATCCTGCTTTTATGGACACGATCATTTCGGCCGAGATCCCAGACAAGTTGATGGACATCGAGTATTACAAAGCTGTCGAAGAATTCATGTTGCACGGCCCGTGTGGTGTTGCCAGGAGTAATTCACCGTGCATGGTAAATGGCAAGTGCTCGAAGCATTTTCCAAGGAGATATATTGATGCATCCCATTTTGACCAGGATGGTTACCCGTTGTATCGAAGAAGGGATGATAAGAGGACAATAAAAAAAAAATGGAATAGAGTTGGACAATAGGTATGTTGTACCACATAATCGGTACTTGCTCTTGAAATACAAAGCACACATTAATGTAGAGTGGTGTAACCGATCTAGGTCAATCAAGTACTTATTCAAGTATGTCAACAAGTGGATAACTATCTGACTGTTGGCATCGTAACAGATTTGGTCTTAACAGAGGAAGAGAAAAAGAACTTTGCATTGTTCGAATTGGAAAACCTATTGGGGCAACAAAATAAATCTTTAAAAGGCTATCCTCCGATGCCAATACCAAGTATAGATAATTCAAGGTTGTTTCAGAATAGGTTGGTTTTTGAAGAGTTATGTTACAATCGTGAGCAGTTGAAAGAAGATGCTGAAGTGCTGTGTGCAAAACTAACTGAAGAACAGAGTCTCATCTATGATACGGTTATACAAGACATTGAAGACGGTAAAGGTGGCTTATTTTTTGTTTATGGTTACGGTGGAACAGGAAAGACTTTCTTGTGGAGAGCGTTGTTAGCTGCAATCCGATGCAAAGGTCAGATCGTTTTAAATGTGGCATCAAGTGGCATAGCTTCTATATTGTTACCAGGTGGCCGTACTGCTCACTCAAGATTTGCAATACCTATTGCAATAAATGAAGACTCAACCTGTAACATTAAGCAAGGTAGCGACCTGACTGAATTGTTGATAAAGACGAGTTTGATAATATGGGATGAAGCTCCCATGATGCACAAACATTGTTTTGAAGCATTAGATCGAACTATGAGGGATTTGTTGCGTTTTGTAGACCCGTGTAGTGAAATGAAGACGTTTGGTGGTAAAACAGTTGTTTTGGGTAGAGATTTCCGCCAAATTCTCCCGGTAGTTCCAAAAGGTACATGGCAAGATATTGTTTCTTCAGCCATAAATTAATCATATCTATGGGATAGTTGCAAAGTTTTAAGGTTGACTCAAAACCTAAGACTAAGTTCGGTACCCAACGGTGGAAACCGGCAGGCATTACAAGAATTTGCCGATTGGATTGCTAATGTCGGTGATGGAAAGCTGGGTGGGCGGAATGATGGTTTCGCAGAGGTTGAAATTCCAAAACACATGTTACTGTCATCCGGAGGGGACGATATTAAAACAATTGTGCACAGTACATTTCCTATGTTTGCAAATGGAAACACTGACCCCGAGCATCTGCTAGGTCGTGCTATATTAGCACCAACGCTTGATGTGGTCAACGCAGTCAATGACTATATGACTGAGTTGCATAATGCCGAAAGCAGGTCGTACTATAGTTCAGACGCAGTATGCAAAGTCGATGGCGACAACGGTATATTTGGAGATGTACACACACCGGAATTTCTAAACAGCATTAGGGTTTCAGGTCTACCAAATCATACATTGACTTTGAAAATAGGTTCACCGGTAATGTTAATGAGAAACATTGACCATTCTCTTGGTTTGTGCAATGGGGTTCGGTTGATAATCACAAAGCTAGCAGACCATGTTATTGAAGGTGAGATTCTGACTAGACCTAACAAAGGTACAAAAGTGTTGATCCCCCGAATGTCAATCTCACCCTCTGATCCAAGATTGCCGTTCAAGTTTCAACGAAGGCAATTTCCAATTATGCTTTCATATGCAATGACCATTAACAAAAGTCAAGTACAAACGTTGACTCATGTTGGTTTAATACTAAAGAAACCGGTTTTTGTACACGGTCAGTTGTACGTGGCTGCATCTCGGGTTAACAATCCAGACGGTCTCAAAATATTGATAGTCAAAGACCCAAGTTCAACTACTACATCAACCACTAATGTTGTATATCATGAAGTTTTCAATAATTTGTAATTTTGTAAAGTTCTCTTTTCTTAGTTCCATGACCTTGCAACTATTTGTAATATACCATTTTCATATGGTTTTTGTTGAATTCCCAATCATATTTCATTTATATGTTATAAATTTTAACCGCATTAGTTCACACAATTTGTAACATAACATACACACAATTAATACTTTTTAATTTACATACCGTGCAGCGCACGGGTCAAATACTAGTTAACTATAATAGAAGCAGGGTTGTAAAAATCCCGCCTAGGCACCGAGTAATCGGCGCCTAGGCGCTAGGCGCCCATAGGCCGTGGCGATTTCCGCCCTAGGCTCCCGCCTAGGAGACCGGCCGCCTAGGCGCCCGCCTAGCGCCTAACTCGTCCGATTACACCGAGTTAACTCGTCAATTTCTGTCGAGTTAGTCGAGTTAACCCGACCGACTCGACCTTGCTAATTTTGTCCATTTATATGACATATACATATAATATGACATATATACACTCGTAGACTAGTTTGATACTTTCAATCTTTGGATGATTGAAGTATTTGAGTATTTCATTTGAGTTTTTTTTTTTTTTTAATATTCTTTTGATGTTATGACTTATGAATTGTCATTATGTCATTTATTTGGATGTGTTATTTGATTGAATGTTGAAAATAGCCTCATTAAAATTATCAAATTGCAAGTCTGCTACTGTTTTTTTCGCGACCGCCTAGCGCCGCCTAGATTCCGCCTAGGCGCCGACTAGGCCGCTTAGGCGCTAGGCGCTGCCCGGGCGCCCGACTAGCGCCTAGCGCCTACTGCAACCATGAATAGAAGTTAATTCTATTTTGGAATAAGGGTAAAAAAATATCATCAAACTACACACAAAAATGTAATTAGGCCACCGAACTCAAAAAACTACAATTAGGTCCCTGAACAACGCAAATTAATGTAATTTCACAAAAAAATAACTTGTTTATCTGTTGTGTCGGTTACCGAATTTAAAAATAATTTTTTAACTTTTATTTTAATAATTTTAATTTTTTTAAAACCCAGCCGGAGACTGGCTGTTTTTTTATTTAAATTTTTAAATAATTTTTTATTTAAAATTATTAAAATAAAAGTTAAAAATTATTTTTAAATTCGGTAACCGACACGTCAGCATATCAACCGGTAAACAAGTCATTTTTGGTAAAATTATATGAATTTGTGTTGTTTAGGGACCTAATTATAGTTTTGTTGAGTTTGGTAGCCTAACTACATTTTAATGTGTAGTTAGATGACATATTTTACCCTTATTCCCTTATATTTTTATTGCAAAAAAATAAAGAAGTTAATTCTATTTTTTTAATTTGAAAAATGATCGAGATATAAATAAAAAATGTAAACAAACTTTCCGAGCATAGTGACATGATAATTGGACAAAGTACTAGATGTGATCCGATACGTCTAACCCATCAAAGCAGTCAAATAACAGTCAAGAGCAGAGAACATGTAGAACGATTACAAGAACCCACACATTAAGAGCACCACCTCATCAAAGATAGGAGTTATAGATGACAATGTCACTTATTAGTTATTAGGAAGTCGTTGCTATCATTATTGTAACCGTTACAAGTTTATAGTATAAAGACTGACCCTATGTCGCAAGAGAGGGACACACTTTAAAACTTTGTACTAACAGGTGTTTGGTTGGATGTAATTTGGGTGTAATTGAATTGCAATTCTGTGGAAGGTCCAATTACGCCTTTTGGTTGGAGGGAATTGCAATTCCACCGAATTGCAATTCCCTCAGAATGCTGAATTCCAATTTAGACCCCCCACCCCCCCCCCCCCCCCTATGAATTACAATTCAGCGAATTGAAGGGAGAAGAAAAGATAGTTTAATGACCATTTTACCCTTCTTCTTCTTTCGTATTAGTAATAATAATAATAATAATAATAATAATAATAATAATAATAATTATTATTATTATTATTATTATTATTATTATTATTATTATTATTATTATTATTATTATTATTATTATTATTATTAGTACATAAGGGCATTTCAGGCATTGTATCACTTATTTCCTTTCAATTTCATGCCTTATTACTGCATACCAAACACTGTAATTTGAATTACTACTTTATTCCCACCTGCATACCAAACACTGTAATTTGAATTCCTACTTTATTCCCACATTATTCTTTCTTCACCGAATTACAATTACTTTCCCTCTTAATTCCTTACTTTCAACCAAACACCCCTTAAGACTCTCGGCAATATAAAACTACTCCCTATAAGGCTATAATTATTCCGGTAACTTTTCTACCGTTACATAATTTAATGATATTGTCAAAATTGGATAAATTTCAGTAATATTTACAAGATGAGAGATTCACATCCTCCATATAATATATCATAAGAATAGAAATATTAGAGTTTAACCTTAAAAGAACGAAAGTACAAATTTATCCTAACTCATACCAAATGCAACCATATTCCCCAACAAGACCTCTATTTGAATTTGAAAACCGAAAGGAGTGAAGGTCCAAATCATCAAGAACCTCCGTACAAGATTCCACGCAACATGACATACGACGACTCCAATATTTATATGTAGCTGTCAGCGCGCTCTCTTCTTCAATTTCAAATTCGAGCCCCGTTGAGAATTCTTTTCGCCATTCACCCACCACCCCAAATCTTCTCCCTCGCTCCTCTTCCCAAGAGCGGGCTAACCCTAATCAAATTCAAACTCGAAATACCAATCCCGCAGATTCACAGGAACCATCGCACTTTTTTTCCCAGAAAAAATATTGGGTTTTTGTGAGTGAAGCCAAAGCTGAAATCTTTAATTTGAATTGTGTGGGATGGGTAATTAATGGACGATAAATGTGGCATTGCTGATATGTCTCCAAGGGTATTTAGATCTGAATAAAAACGCTGGACTTTAGTTCTCTCTAGTTGTAACATACGGAGTAGATTTTAGTTTTTTTTTAATCTTTCTTTTGGATGGAGTTGTAACTTATTCCAGATTATTGGTTTGGTTCTTCTAGGTCATGGTTGGGCAGAAGAGAGGAATTGCAGAAGTGGAAGAAAGATCTCAGCTTTCTAACAGGAAGGTGAAAATGAGGGATCTAGAATCTGTGTTTCGCTCTGAAGGTATGCTTCTTTCATTGAATTGATCCATATAGCAATGCCTGCTTTAATGTCTTGGAGTTATTTGCATTGATATGATGGAATGATTTGGAAAAATTCAAATTCAAATTCAAATCTGTGGCCACTACTCAAGAGTGTGCATTGGGTAATCACGCCTTGTGACCATAGCGGGAGGTAAACCAGCTTAGGTTGTTCATATCTGACCGGTTCTGATCTAACCAAGAAGGCCAATAGGCCGATCCCATTAGGAGTTAAACTTGTAACTTTGTGGTTAGCAATTCAGATTTGATAAGTCTTAGCAGTTTCTTATTTGATTTTCATTAGTTGTATGATGAAGCTGACAATGTGTAAATATCTTTGTTATATATGTTTACAATGGAGTAAGAACTTTATGTGGTTTATATCATTGTGTTAGTTTTAAGAGCATATGTTCAATGGTTTAATTTGCTGTGAAATTTATGTTAGTCGAATAATGATAGGGGTGAATAATTTTAATAGTTTTATGTTTATCCAAGCAGAAAGATGTGGAATCGAAAATGTAGGTGTTGTGGCTGGGGAACCGCTTGATCTTATTGCGACTGTTGGTGCTTCGAGCGTTGCAGTTAGTAGTTCTTCTGCAGCGTGTGTTGATGAAGAAGCTAGAAGAGAGGGTTTGTGTAAGATGGACGGGACGGGGCACGAGTCTGATTCGGGGAAGCCGAGAGGATTGGGTGTAGATCTAAACGCGGAAGATGTTTCTAGCTCGATCAATCATGCTGCTTTTAGTTATCCCCAAAAAGACGGTGGATGTGTGAAATCGAGTGATGATTTTGAATGTGCAAGCTCTGTTGGACCGACGGAGGAGAGGGATTCGTTGAAGGTGTGGAACGAAATGAAACAGAATGGTTTTCTCTCGTATTCTCATGGAGGTGTGCCGATACCGAAGGCGAATGGGAGGAAGAGTAAAAACGATGGGATGAAGAAGAAGATGGAACTCGCAAAGAAAGAACGAGTAGATAGGTTTGCAAAGATTGCTGCGCCTACTGGGTTGTTAAACGGGTTGAACCCCGGGATCATTAACCATGTGAGAAACAGCAAACAGGTTCATTCCATAATCGAAGCCCTCGTGAGATCCGAGAAACACGAAAACCGTCGTGCTGGAGGCAAACACGCAAGCCAACCAAAAAGCGGGGAACGAAAGGAGGTAGTAGAATTAGAAAGTCAGTGTGGTGCAGGGATAAACCGATCCAATTCTTGTTATCAAGAAGGATATTCCAACACTTTGTCATCAAGCGGGCATATCATAAACCGATCTATCTCTTTGAACTCGGAGTTCACAGGAGCAGGTGGCGGGGATTTTTGTATGACTGAGGCAAAGGTTTCCGAACTCCCAAACGCTTGCATGGACTCTAAGGACGATGTTCTTGCATTGAAATTGTCATCAGCCACCGCTATCGTCTCAGATAACACAAGCTCGTTATCTAACGATGAATCTGCAAACCTTACTAGCGTTAATTCACTCTCTGTCAAAGGTTGGCTAATTGCTTCCTGTAAAATCCCGCCATCTTATGTTTACAATTGCAATCGAAACCCATAAATAGTTTTCTTTGATTTTCAGCTGCCAATGTGGCTTCGCAATGGTTGGAATTGCTCCATCAAGACATCAAAGGGCGTCTTGCAGGTAGGCTATAGATTTCAGATATTCTTCTCGGTTATTGTCTGTGAAGAAGCTACTAACCTACGTTTATCTGTATTTTCAGCATTGAAACGCAGTAGGAAGAGAGTCCGGGCTGTTATTCAGACAGAATTTCCTTGCCTAGTCTCGAGAGAATTTTCTTCTAATCAAGAAAACGAGCCATATAGCTCCCAAGGTTCGATTACTGCAGATGCGCATCATGCTAGATGGAGTTCTTTGTTCGACCAGATGGATCGTGCTTTATCCGAAGAAGAGAGACAGCTGGTGAGTTGCGTTCCCGTGAATCTGTTATGGCTATCCCTTCATAAGGAGAAACGAGTTATATATATATACAGCATGCTTACACGATACAAAGAGGCGATAACAACAACAATTTATTCATCTTTGCAATGCGATTTTCAGGAATGTTGGCAGAAAGAAGTGCGAGAAATGCAGCTGCAATGCGAGAAGGGCCTTGTCAAATACAACATGCCTTGCGTTTTGCCTCAGATTGCTGCATTACAAAACGACTTCAGGTAGATACTCGTTTCGCCAGAAGCACAAAAATATATATATATTTTTTTGGGTTAGACCACGAGGTGTCCTGAGTAGACCTTAATTGTAGGAGGCACCTTTAAGCCCGTACCATACACAGACTAATCCCCGTTCGCACCGGGCCAACCCAATTAAGGGGCAAAGTACTGGCCAGATTGGTTTTTCCATACAAGAGGGGGTTCGAACTCTCGACCTCTCTTAAGGGATAAGAGTGCACGGTCACTCACGCCAACCAATCTAGTTACAGAAACACTTCTTTCGATTAACATTACTAGTGTCAAAACCGGGACTCATGGTTGCCTTTTTTTCACTAAATGAGAACACTGAAATGCCATTTTGGCCAATCTTTTCACCATGCACAGATTGGAGAAAGACGCGGAGAGGGATTTAGCGGTTAGAGCTGCTGCAGCCTCCATTTATTCGACCTGCAGCTTCCTGTCATCCATGGAGAACACACCATGTTTCTGATCATTCTAACCACAACTTGTCAGTGTACTGATTCATTAATCTTCTAATTTTTTTTTTTTTTTTTTTGGTGTACTTTCAATTTCCTTTGAGTTCCATTGGTCCTCTCATTACTTTCTTGCATAGCAATCAGAGATTTTATTTGAGATTTCATTCATTTCTCAGTACTCTTTGGCTGTAACTTGCTGTTATTTTAGGAAATGGTAGTTGTTGACTTGTTGTTTCTCAGTAGTTTGAGAATTTGCAGTAACTATTCAATTCCTTGAATATAAATGTTCTCTTACCACCATCATTGATGTTTTATTTACCTTAAAAGTATTATTTTCTGTGCCTATGAATGAGTAATTGAACACATCAATCTAAAGCCTAAAGTAAAACCCAACTAGTTGAAGTAGTTGATAAAGTTAGCTGCTAAGTGCATCCACACTAGGAGTGAATGTCAAAATATTTCAGAATTAATTCTCTCAAGGTGAAGAGCAAAGCCGATGAAGGAGGGAAAGAATTGAAAAAGAATTAGCCTGCAAATGCCAAAATAATGTCAGAATTTTTTTTTTAAAAAAAAAAGGAGAAAGGAAAGGCTGTGCGCGAAACGTGCACAGTTGGTCAAAAGCTGGGCGCGTGCACTGCACGCGTCAGGCGCGCCTGACAGTGCCAATTATTTTATTATTTTTTCTTTTTTTAAATTCAATAGCCGGGCTCGTGTTGTTTTTTTTTTGTTTTTTTTTTTGTTTTTTTCCTTTTTTCTTTCCCCTTCCATCTTCTCTTTTCTAATCACTCTTGCATTCTCCCCTCTAATATCCCAATTGATAATGATGCTCTAATGCCTAATAGTATGACTAATGGATGAGCTTTTGGAGTTTTTGTGGGGCCAAGCAATATAAAAGGAAACTAGAATTTAAAAATAATATAATAATTGGAGAGGTTGTCAGCTGGTGAACACTCTAATTGTTCAGTAGTCGATAAAGAGCATTTGCTCGCTAGACATCTATAAAAAAAAATGTCCATTTCTTTTCTCTTTTTTTTTTTTTTTTTTTTTTTTTAACTCTCAATTTAGTAGATAAGAACTTTCCCATTAGTAGATTTTTCTTGATTTTTTTGTGGGATTAAATGCGAGGTGGAATAGAGAAAAATGAGAGAGAAGGTTTGAGGTGCTTGCAACAGGAGGGTTTTTTTTTTTTTTTTTTTTTTTTTTTTTTTTTTTTTTTTTTTTCTTGTCTACATAGTGGGTCCTACCAAAGAATATAAAAAAGTTGGTGCACGTGAGGATTACTAGGAGCACCCAGCCGAATGCGTGCACCATTGTATTTTCCTTTTTATTTTATTTTTATTACTTTTTTGACAATTCTTTTTCCCTTTTTCTCTCCCTCTTCCTCTCTTACTTCGCTCCTAAAAAATTGTGAAAAAACTATACTCTTAAATTCCATTCTCATCTAATCATCTCTCCTTTGCCAACTCACTTTCTCTTCCCTCTATACTAGTCAAAAAATCCTTAAAAAAATCCATTCAAGTTGCTCTAACACAATTGTAATTTGTAAGAGTGAAGGATTTTGTAGACACAACTGGAGGCAAATATAAATTAGTCTTAGTGTTAAAAGTTATCTAAGTGTCATTTGCAAAATATTTACAATAAATTTAGGGTGCTTGACCCTTCCTTACTAACATTGTCATTATTAGGACTCTATGTATCTAAGTCTGCTTAGAACTTCTAATCCTTGTCACATTGGTGACTCTCTATTGTATATATTCACATCATCTGATCTCATTGTAATTATGTTCAGTTAATACAATACAATCAGTTCTCATCTGTATCAGTAAGCTAGGGTTTTCTCTCTTGTTCCTGTGGCTGACGGATCTGTTAATTCCTCCAAACGGACCGTTTCTGATGCTACTATGTCGTCAAGTTCTTCGTCAGTTGTGTCGCTATCCACCGCACACCACTTTATCAGCACCAAGTTAACCTACAAGAATTATTTGTTCTAGCGCACGCAAGTCGTCCCGTTTCTTCTCCGGTTTGACTTAATGGGGTTTGTTGATGGTACAAAACCCTCACCGCCGGTTCTTCTTGCCGCTGACGCCGACAACGCCAATGCCATACCACGGTCAAACCCCGCTTATGCCGTTTGGATGCGTCAAGATCAAGTATTATTGTCCATACTTGTCTCCTCTCTCTCCGACGAAGTCATGCCGTTAGCCGTCGGACGTTGCACGAGTCGTGCTCTTTGGGAGGCCATCGTTCAGGCGTTGTCGTCTTCTTCCCGTGCCCGCGCGTTGAACCTTCTCGGCCAGTTACAGGGACTGGAACAGGGTGACTCGTCGATTGCGGATTACATCGGGCGAGCTCAAGTGATTGTTGAATAGCTCACCCTCGCCGGCCGCGAGGTCTCCCTCGACGACCAAAATCTTTTTGTCTTTCGCGGCTTGCGAGTGGAGTTCCGTGCCCTCACCTCCTCTCTCGCCGTCCGTGGACAGCCGGTCACGCTCCAGGAGTTGGCGGACTTCCTCGGCGCCCAGGAATTTATCTCCAGCCGTGATTACGGCGGTGATCCGGCGGCCCTTACAGTTCAGCGCGGTGGTGGCCGATCGGGTCGAGGTCAGAACCGTGGCGGCGGTCAACGTGGAGGGGGTGGCAACGGCGGTTTCAATCATGGTGGTGGTGGCTGACAGCAAGGTGGCCGTGGGCGTGGTGGCCGCGGTCGCGGACGCAACGGTGGCGGCAATCAGGTTCAGTGTCAGATTTGTAGGCGAACTGGTCATGAGGCTCATGCATGCTACAACCGTTATTATCCCCCACCTCAGGCCAATCTAACCTATCAAAATAATTCAGACGTTGGTACTCCACAGACGTGGATCCCAGATACAGGGGCAACTAATCATGTTACTCCGGACATTGCTGCTTTGAACACTTCAGAATAATATGTTGGCAATGACACTTTGCGTGTCGGTGACGGTATGCGTTTATCTATTAGTCATGTTGGTCATGCCGCTTCTAATACCCCTTCTAGATCATTCAAATTGTCTGATATACTTCACGTTCCACGTTTGTCTAATTCTTTATTATCTGTTCAAAAGTTTGCATATGATAATAAAGTCTTTTTTTTTTTTTTTTTAGTTTCACCCCTCTTTTTTTTTGTTGTGAAGGATATTAATACCAAGGAAATAGTTCAGGGGACTATACACACTACCATTACCTAGTTCGTCTCCGTCAGCGTTTCTTTCCGATCGTGCCTCGGCTTCCACTTGGCACAATCATCTGGGTCATCCCCATAACCGTGTTCTTAGCAATATACTTCGATCTTGTTTAGTTAGTGGATTTCGTGATATTATTCGTTGTAATAATTCTTTATGCAATGCATGTCAATTGGGTAAATCTGCCCGTTTTCTCCTCCCTTGTGCTGCTTCTTCTAGTTCTCATGTGCTAGATCTTATTTACACAGACATTTGGGGCCCTGCGCCTATTTTATCTACTTCTGGCTTTCGTTACTTTGTAATCTTTGTGGATGACTATTCTCGTTATACATGGTTGTTTCCTATGAAATTAAAGTCTGACCTTTATGTCATCTTTGATAAATTTCGTACTCTTGTTGAAAGTTCCTTTAATTGCAAAATAAAATCCATTTAGTTTGATTTAGATGCTGAATACAAAAAATTACATTCTTCGTTTGTTCAATTAGGAATTCAACATAGACAATCATGTGCCTATACACATGAACAGAATGGTCCTGTTGAACGAAAACATCGTCACATTGTTGAAACTGGTCTGGCTCTTCTAGCTCATGCCTCTGTTCCTTTAAAGTTTTGGGATTTTTCCTTTGAGACAACTGTCTATTTAATTAACAGAATGCCATCTTCTATATTAAATAACTGCAGTCCTCACCTCCTGTTGCATAAATCCCATCCTTCCTATCTTTTTTTTCGTGTCTTTGGCTGTTTGTGCTACCATCATCTTCGACAATATAATCGTCACAAAATGTCATACAGGTCTTCTTCGTGCATCTTCCTAGGTTATCCTGAGTCCTTTAGGGGGTATAGATGCATGGACTTACATACTAATAAGATTTACACATGCAGGCATGTCAGATTTGATGAAGAAGTTTTTCCCTTTGCTACTAAAACTTCTTTGCAGGATCCATCTACTCTTTTTTCTGGACCTTGGGCGGAATCCCTTCTCAGTCACAGCACCCCTATCGCTACCTTGGATGCCGTGTCTAATGATGAGCCGCTAGAATCGCCGCTACCAGTTTCATCCGTACCAACCTTAGATCCCGGACTGGCTGCCTCGTCGGATAATCCCGTGGAGCCCGTGCGCCGCCAGCGAGGTCGTCCACGTGGACGGTCCACCAGGCCAAATGTCCGTACCCACTCTATGGCCACTCGCAGCAACACAGAAGCTCCTCTTTTGTCTCTAGCAACTCAGGTATACCCTACGGAACCCACATGTCACTCTCAAGCTGTCAAATATCCTGAGTGGCGTGAAGCCATGAACCAAGAATTCAATGCCCTCCTGCATAACCACACATGGTCTCTAGTTCCACCCACCCCAGGTATGAATATTATTGGCTGTAAATGGGTTTTTCGTACGAAGAGAAAGACTGATGGTACTATTAAAAGGCATAAAGCCAGGCTGGTCGCAAAGGGTTTTAATCAGGTTCCAAGCCAGGACTACTTCGGCACATTTAGTCCAGTGGTAAAGCCTACGACTGTAAGACTTCTTCTATCTCTAGCTTTATCATCTGGGTGGTCTATCAAACAGCTAGATGTTCATAATGCCTTTCTGAATGGTAGTCTGACTGAAACAGTTTATATGAAGCAACCCCTGGTTATATTGATGCTAACTTCCCAAATCATGTTTGTTTGTTAAAAAGATCTCTGTATGGATTAAAACAAGCTCCCAGAGCTTGGTTTAATCGGCTACATACGTTCTTACTATTAGTTGGTTTTCAAGCATCCAAAATAGATGTCTCTCTGTTATATTACTCTAAAGACTTTGCTTTGGTTTATCTATTGGTTTATGTGGATGACATTCTTGTAATGGGAATTGATCAGGATATTATATCTCAGCTCTTATCCAAACTATCTGTTACATTCAAAATCAGAGATCTTGGTGAACCAAATTTCTTTTTGGGTATTGAAACAGTTAAGAGTGACAATGGGATTATATTATCTCAACAACGGTATATGAATGATATTTTAAAACGGGCTGGAATGTCCGAATGTAAACCCCTTTCTACACATATATCTGTCTCGAAAACTGTTCCCTTCAGTGCAGATCTATATGATGATCACATGCAGTACAGGAATCTAGCTGGAGCACTGCAATATCTCACTGTCACACGACCTGACCTATCCTTTGCAGTTAATAACTTATGTCAGCACATGCATGCTCCCACCATGTCACACTAGGAGCAGATCAAACGGGTACTCAGGTATGTTAAGGGAACAGTTGATCATGGTTTACGCATACGACGGTGTTCATCAAGGGACATTCATGCCTTCTCTAATTCTAATTGTGTTGGTTGTCCTGAAGACTGAAAATCCATGAGTGGTTTCGCTGTTTTCTTGGGGAGTAATCTTATATCTTGGGTTTGCAAGAAACAGAGAACTGTTGACAGGTCATCCACTGAGACTGAATAGAAAGCTCTTGCAGATGATTGTGCTGAGGTTCTATGGGTTATGTCATTACTTCGTGAGATACAGATACTGGGCCTTTCCATTCTAAAATTATGGTGTGATAATCTAGGAGCTACGTATATGAGTGTCAACCCAATCTTTCATGCACGCACCAAGCATGTGGAGATTGATTATCATTTTGTTCGTGATCGAGTAGCTTCGGGCGATATTCAAGTCAACTTCATCTCTACAAAGCATCAACTTGCTGATATATTCACCAAAGCTTTGCCTGGACCTAGATTTTCTTCCCTCAGGGACAAGGTTGCAAAAAACGTTAAGCGCCCCCTAGGCACTGGGGGGGCGCCTAGCGCCTAGGGCGCCAATTAATCAGCGCCTAGGCGCCGATTTTTTTATTTTATTTTTATTTTTTTTAAAAAAAATTAAAATTAAAAATTGTGAAATGCACTAATAAAACATAAGGTTCCTCTAGTTTTTTCTTACAAATTATTTACATAAGTGGTTGTAAAATTATTTTGAATATTGTTGAAAGCATCTAAAATACATAAAAATTAAAATTAAGAGCAAAAGAAGCATTCTTTGGAGAAATTAGAGGGCCAAACCGCCTTTGAAAAAAATACGCGATTTGAAAAAAAAAAATTTGTCCAAAACGGACAACCGAGTCAAAAATTATGCATTCCCGAACTTTTAACACTTTACAACGCAAAAAAATAAAATAAAATAAAATAAAATAAAAATAAATAAATAAATCTCCGAACTGGCCTGCCGCGTAGGAGGCCGATTCCGGCCTTCCTCGCGGTGGCTGGTGGCTACCTAGCGCCTAGGCGCGATTTTTGCAACCATGCTCAGGGACAAGCTACAGGTTACTAGTATACATTGTGCTTGAGGGGATGTATTAGGACTCTATGTATCTGAGTATGCTTAGAACTTCTATTCCTTGTCACACCGTGACTCTCTATTGTATATATTCACATCATTTGATCTCATTGTAATTATATTCAGTTAATACAATTCAATCAGTTCTCATTGCCATGACCAAAGGCAAGAATCCCTACATTCTCATTCCCATATTAAAATTGATAACTTCCTAAAGTTGTATGTGACAAATAGTATTATTGGCAAATTATTATGTGGCAAGGTGAATTCAGATTCGAAATACACAATTTACATACTGAATGTTCACAATTTTGTAAAAAGTAAATTGTGAACATTTAGTATGTAAATTGTGAACACTCAGTATATAAATTGTGAACATTCAATATGTAAATGGTGTATTTTAGGTACAAGTTCACCTTACAAGGTAATCCTGATCCATGGTATATTATTAAAATGGGCTACAAGCTAGAGTTCAGGTGATCTTAGTTCATCCCACGTTTTTTTTTTTCCTCAACTAAACAGTAATAACTAACAATTACAAGCATACAAATGCCAAGCAAAAGGTTTCATTTTTAATCAATCTTTCACGAAATTTCTTTCCTGGTGATGGATATATTGGACCCAGATCGAACCGACCCGGAGAGACGGACCCGAGAAGCCCCTCGGCCCAGTCAATTGGGCCGTGGCCGAGTCGGCCCAAGGCATCTCGGCCTTGGGCCGAGTCGGCCACGGATGGGCTCGGTACACCCGAGCCCATCACCATGGACTCGGCCACTACCGAGCCGGTCCATGGTGGACTCGGCTAGGCCGAGCTCGGCACGTGCCCAGCTCGGCCATGCCGAGTCGGCCCGCCTTGGACCCGGTCCCTGAGGGGACGCGGTCAAAGCGGGCCGATCCAACTAACCCCGATCCTAGGGGTGCGGTTGGGGGGTTTGAGCTGATATAAAAAGTCTCCCTCTTGTCCTAAACAAGGACACGACACACAACACAACAGATTCCTGAATTGCTATCTTCTAGCCTTATTGTCCTAATCAAGCCTTGTAATAGCTTATTAGCGATAATTAATACAATATACGGTCCCTGCGACCTACGGTCCCCGCGACCTTATTATATCTCTGTGTCACATTATTTATTTCGTACGTATACTTATCCGGGTTTAATAATTCGGGCTACCCCCGGGGAATTAAATCCATCATTGGTGCTCTTGTTGAGAGCTGCTGTACCAGCTCAAGCGTATTCTATATTTAGTGGTCTACCACGACCTGCTACCATGACGAGATCGAGATCCAACTCTCGCCACACCAACGGTTCCCGCGGTACCCAGCTCGTCGAAAACAGGAACGGCCCCAACGGGGCCCCCAGCCTCCAACCGGCCGCCTCCACCAGGTTGGGGACTTGAGAGATCACCTCACCAACCATCGCAGCGGTGGGGTGCCAGCTCCCATCGCCCCTCCTCCAAATCTCGCTCCGCTACAGGAGGGGGCGGTTACCCTTTGTCAATCTTCCACGACTTTGGTTCACCTCACAGAGGGTCCCCGAGGAGGTGCGCACGACGGTCTGGAGGCCACACGAAGGACGCCGACCCCGCCTCCACCTCCCTCAAGGGGGCACACCGGTCCAAGCACCCGGCTACCCCGGGCACTCAACACCTAAATCGAAGAGGATGTCAACTCACCCCGACCATCGGACACGCGGGGAGGGGGTGACATCCGCCAAGATCACCATTGAGAGGGTGATAGAGGGAGGTTGACCCATGTTAGGCCCGCCTTTAAGAGGCTGGGCATGCGCGTGTCGGCCCGAGATAGGTTGGGCCCAAGGCCAACCCGTAATGCACTACAAGCGGGGGAGTCATGTCCCCGAAGGTCGCCAAGCCGCGGGCCCCGAGCTCCGCCGCGACGCGAGTAGGCCTCCCGAGATGAGAGGTCGGGAAACAAATGGTCGAGCTCCAAGCACCAATCGTGACGAGGTCGAGCAGCTCCGTAAGTGAATGAACGAGCTCCCGGAGGGGATGGTCGCTCCCCAGCAAGCTACCACCTTGTCGACCCACCCTGTTGAGGGGCTCCAAAGAGGTGTCCGAGACCTCTTGCCTGGCCCCGACGTCTCTCGAGGGGTGCCTACTTTTACCCCGCCCCTCCCAAGGGGGCGTGATAAGTCGAGCACCCGGCTCCCCCGAACCCAGGAGCTCAAATATTGACATATGTTCTTATTAACCCATGGTTGCGGTCGTGCGTGCCGCCCCCGACCTCGTCATTTACCTAACGGTAGTACATGGGGGACGCCCCACTCACTACCTAACGAAAGAACATGTTATGGGTTGCTTGCCCCTTGACAAGGTCGAAGCCAAGCCGGTGGGGAGAACCTACACAGTCCCCCGTGATATACACTACAAGAAGTCCTCCAATGACACCTTGCTACATTAGGTGTCAGTCATAGAGGAGGTCCACCGGGGGGTCCGTCCCCTCCAACAATGTTTTAAGAGGTGGAGCATTCCCTCCAAAGATGTTGCAAGAGGTGATCCGTCATCTCCAATGATGTTTCAAGAGGTCATCCATCCTCTCTGATGATGTTTCAAGAGGTCGTCCGTCCTCCCCAATGATGTTTCAAGAGGGGGAACGTCTCCTCCAACGATGTTTTAAGAGGTGGAGCATTCCCTCCAAAGATGTTGCAAGAGGTGATCCGTCATCTCCAATGATGTTTCAAGAGGTCATCTGTCCTCTCCGATGATGTTTCAAGAGGTCGTCCGTCCTCCCCAATGATGTTTCAAGAGGGGGAACGTCTCCTCCAACGATGTTTTAAGAGGTGGAGCATTCCCTCCAAAGATGTTGCAAGAGGTGATCCGTCATCTCCAATGATGTTTCAAGAGGTCATCTGTCCTCTCCGGTGATGTTTCAAGAGGTCGTCCGTCCTCTCCAATGATGTTTCAAGAGGGGGAACGTCTCCTCCAACGATGTTTTAAGAGGTGGAGCATCCCTTCCAAAGATGTGGCAAGAGGTGATCCATCCTCTCCAATGATCTTCCAAGAGGTGGGACGTCTCATCCTACAACGTTTTAAGAGGTGGAACGTCCCCTCCAACGACGTTTCAAGTCCCCCCAACGATGTTGTAAGGATCGAGTACTCACCCGACCTCCCCAAGCGTACCCTAAGGGGGCACGAGGTCCGTGCCAGGCTCGGCCATGCCGAGTCCACCATGGACCGGCGCGGCTCGGCAGTAGCCGGGTCCATGGTGACGAGCTCGGGTGTACCGAGCTCGGCCCATGGCCGAGTTGCTTTGGGTCGACCCCTCCAAAGATGTGGCAAGAGTTGATCCATCCTCTCCAATGATCTTCCAAGAGGTGGGACGTCTCATCCTACAACATTTTAAGAGGTGGAGCGTCCCCTCCCACGACGTTTCAAGCCCCTACAACGATGTTGTAAGAATCGAGTACTCACCCGACCTCCCCAAGCGTACCCTAAGGGGGCACGAGGTCCGACCTCGCGTACCCACCCCGACGGGAGAGCCCGATGGCTTAGTCCGACAGGACTTGGCTCATGCGGGTAGCGTACCCTAAGGGGGCACGAGGTCCGACCTCGCGTACCAACCCCGACGGAAGAGCCTGGTGGCTTAGTCTGATAGAACTAGGCTCAAGCGGTTAACGTACCCTAAGGGGGCACGAGGTCCGACCTCGCGTACCAACCCCGACGGAAGAGCTCGGTGGCTTAGTCCGACAGGACTCGGCCCAAGCGGCTTGCGCACCCTAAGGGGGCACGAGGTCCGACCTCGCGTACCAACCCCGACGGGAGAGTCCGATGACTTAGTCCGGCAGGACTTAGCTCATGCGGGTAGCGCACCCTAAGGGGGCACGAAGTCCGACCTCGCGTACCAACCCCGACGGAAGAGCCCGGTGCCTTAGTCTGATAGAACTAAGCTCAAGCGGCTAACGTACCCTAAGGGGGCACGAGGTCCGACCTCGCGTACCAACCCCGACGGAAGAGCCCGATGGCTTAGTCCGATAGGACTAGGCTCAAGCGGCTAGCGTACCCTAAGGGGGCACGGGGTCCGACCTCGCGTACCAACCCCGGCGGAAGAGCCCGGTGGCTTAGTCCGGTAGGACTAGGCTCAAGCGGCTAACGTACCCTAAGGGGGCACGAGGTCCGACCTCGCGTACCAACCCCGACGGAGGTGCCCGGCGGCTTAGCCCAAGGGGACTAGGCTCAAATAGTTAACAAAAGGCATTGTGCTAAAAAAAAAAATGAATCAATAAGGGAGAGCTGATTGGGGTCGGCCACGTTGGGGTCGGATACGTTGGGGTCGGTCACGTTGGGGTCGGCCACGTTGGGGTCGGCTACGTTGGGATCGGCCACGTTGGGGTCGGCTACGTTGGGGTTTGCCACGTTGAGGTCGGTCACGTTGGGATCGGCCACGTTGGGGTCGGCCACGTTGGGGTCGGTCACGTCGGGGTCTGCCACGTTGGGGTCGGCCACGTTGGGGTCGGTCACGTTGGGGTCGGCCACGTTGGGGTCGGCCACGTTGGGGTCGGTCACGTTGGGGTCGGCCACGTTGGGGTCAGCCACGTTGAGGTCGGTCACGTTGGGGTCGGCCACGTTGGGGTCGGTCACGTTGTGGTCGGCCATGTGGGGCTCGGATCCATGGAGTGCGACTCGTGTTTACTCTCCTTCATTAACGAACCTCGGCCCAAGACGCCTCGACACAAGGCACCTCGGCCCAAGAGGGGCTACCTCATGAGCTCACCCAAGAGGAGGACGACTACCTCATGAGCTCGCCCAAAAGTGAACTCAGAAATCAAAGTCTCATACACGATGCCAGGGAGTCCAAGACTTGTTAGTGTTCTTGCGGAAGAGAAGAAGTCCCGATGGCGATGGAATCACACCGAAGTCGGACAAAGAGGAATGCGGAAGAGAAGAAGTCTCGCTCATGATGGATATATTACGATTGGAGCAAACCGACCCGGGAAAGCGAAACAAGGAAGTATGGAATAGACCCGGGGTATAGTGGTAGGGCCCCATGCTCGGCCCAGGGTGCCTCGGTCATGGTGAGCTCGGTCACAGGAGGTCGACTAATTATCAACTCGGGGCAATCGCGCAGGAGTCGGCTCGCAAGGTGTCTACTCTCTATCGTTGTCGACTTATCACAACGAAGAGAGTGGGGGACTCGTGATGGATATATTGGACCCGGATCGAACCGATCCTGAGAGACGGACCCGAGAAGCCCCTCGGCCCAGTCAATTGGGCCGTGGCCGAGTCGGCCCAAGGCATCTCGGCCTTGGGCCAAGTCGGCCACGGATGGGCTCGGTACACCCCGAGCCCATCACCATGGACTCGGCCACTACCGAGCCGGTCCATGGTGGACTCGGCTAGGCCGAGCTCGGCACGTGCCCAGCTCGGCCATGCCGAGTCGGCCCGCCTTGGACCCGGTCCCGGAGGGGACGCGGTCAAAGCAGGTCGATCCAACTAACCCCGATCCTAGGGGTGCGGTTGGGGGGTTTGAGTTGATATAAAAAGCCTCCCTCTTGTCCTAAACAAGGACACGACACACAACACAACAGATTCCTGAATTGCTATCTTCTAGCCTTATTGTCCTAATCAAGCCTTGTAATAGCTTATTAACAATAATTAATACAATATACGGTCCCTGCGACCTACGGTCCCCGCGACCTTATTATATCTCTGTGTCACATTATTTATTTCGTACGTATACTTATCCGAGTTTAATAATTCGGACTACCCCCGGGGGAATTAAATCCATCACCTGGAATTGTGCAACAAAATAATATAAAATATTCCCTTTAAATACTTGCAAAATGTGCCATTCATCGTAGATGACATGGAACTAGAATGCAAAGGGAATTGAATGACAAATACAAGTGTGGTTCCAATGTTTTCTGAAAATGGTGAAATGTGTTTCATCCTCAACTTGTGTTTAGGACTTTCGGTTTAGCAAATTAGAAATTAGGACTTTAGGACTTGGGGAGGGCAGCATCAACCATTATTGTCCACACAGTTGTGTGAATCATATTATCAAATAATGTACATCCAGTATACAAATAATGTATTTTTAAAATATTAAAAATGTATATTGTATTAAAAAAAATATTATTTGAGTACTGAAAATACATTATTTTGTAAATAATGTACATTCATACACGAATAATGTACTTTTAGTGTATTTAAAAAATGTACTTTTTTATGATCCACATAGCATCGTGTGGACCATTTGCTGGGTAACAAAACACTTAATACTTTTTTTAAATAAATAAATAAATAAGGCTTGGCTCGTAGGTTGCTCCGTTACCTAAGGGGCAAATTATACCATGGACTAGGGTCTATCTTGCAGTGTAGACCCTATTCCAAAAATAACTTTGAGATTCTGTATCTATAGTTGACACATTTTGTACTTGCAGTTGATAGTTTCTGTACATGTAGCTATCATATTATGTGTCAGCAATTATCAAGTCAGATTTTGTATCTGCAGTTGACACATTCTGTACCTACAGTTGATAGTTTCTGTACCAGTAACTATCATATTATGTGTCAACAATTATCAAGTTATTTGTTTATATGTACAGAAACTGTTAATTGTAGGTATAGAAAGTATTAACTGAATGTATAAAATTTTTATATCAGGGTTCACAATGTAATATGAACTGATCCATAGTATAACAATTGAACCTAAGAGGGTTGTGAGTCGCAACAGGCTAGGCCCATTAGTGATTAGACCAACATTTTCGCGCGCCATCTTTTCCATGGCTCTAATCCAATTTACCGCGGGGTGAATGGCAAATTATTCTATGGACTCAGGTCCACCTTGCATTTAGACTCAGGTTTAAAAAGAATTAATTTCACTTTTGGTCCCACGACTTTTGAGTTCGTATCACTTTTGGTGCACAAATTTAAATTTTTTCAATTTTGGTGCCTAACTTTGTTATTTTTATCAGTTTTGGTCCTTCCAGCCAAATTGACGATAAAATATTTCTGGATTTTATATTTTAGGGGCAAAATCGTCATCCCATGAAAAGATCTTCAATATTTAAACAAAAGAAAAATCATATTAAGAGGAAAAGAAGAGTTTGTCAATGATCGAAACTATAAATCTCATAGATCTGTCTGGTTTCTGCCCGTCTTCCCCATTATTTTCATCGTCAAACACCTATAGATATGATTTTACAGTGATTTTGTTTAGATATTGAAAATGTTTCCTTGGGATGACGATTTACCCCTAACAATATAAAATCCAGTAACATTTCGCTGTCAATTTGGCCGAAAGGACCAAAACTGATAAAAATAACAAAGTTAGGCACCAAAATTAAAAATTTTTAAAGTTGTGCACCAAAAGTGATAGAACATCAAAAGTCGTGGGACCAAAAGTGAAATTAATTCGGTTTAAAAATACACAATTTATATACTAAATGTTTATAATTTACATATGAATGTTCATAATTTTATATACTTTTTTTTTTGAAAATCATAATTTTATATACTTAAATATTCACTATTTACATATTGAATATTTACAATTTACATATTGAATGTTCACAATTTACATACTAAATGCTCATAATTTTATATACTAAATGTTCACAATTTACATATTGAATATTTACAATTTAAATTGTGAACATAAATTGTATATTTTGACTCGAGTCCATGACATAACTATCTGAGGTGGGCAAATTATGTTGTGGACTCGTGTCCATAATGCATTGTGGAGACGAGTCCAAAACGACATCGTTTTAAGGGAAAACGCGGCCTTCCAGTTAAAAAAAAAAAATTGATTTTGTCTTGCCGTTAACGGCGTTATTTGTTTGTGGCATTATGAATGTACAGTTATGGAATTATGAATGTACAGTTATGCAATTATGAATGTACAGTTATAGAATTATGAATGTAAGTTAAGGAATTATGAATGTAAGTTAAGGAATTATGAACACAGAGCTCTGACATTATGAATCTACAATTATGAACATATAGTGATAAAATTATGAACATAGAGCTCTAAAATTGTGAACATAGAGTTTCAAAAATTATGAATTTACAGTTATTGAATTATGAATGTACAGTTACGAAATTATGAATGTACAGTTATGCAATTATGAATGTACAGTTATGCAATTATGAATGTACAATTATGCAATTATGAACACAGAGCTCTGACATTATGAATTTACAATTATGAACATATAGTGATAAAATTATGAACATATACTCCTATAACAAAATGGTTTAAAAATTTTTTATAAAAAAAAAAATAAAAAAAAAATAGAAGAGAACGGTGCCACTAACGGCATCGTTACCGTGTCCAGCATGCATGCTGGACACGGGTCCATAGCATAACGATTGTCTGAGGTGAATGCAGGTCAACCCGCGAATTTCGATTGACTTTGAAAGTCCTAGTGACAAACACCAAAAATAGGTACCTATTATTGATTTATTATAACTAGTATTTGTCCCGTGCGATGCACGGAAAATATGTTATAAAAATATACCCTATATGAGGTTTATTCATATATAAATTTTTTGTTATTTAATAATTATTATGTGTGAATTCCTATGATAAAATTATGAACATAAATATATTTACAATTAAAATAATATTTAAGGTGGGTGATTATTACAAATCTTAAGCTATATTAAAAATTTAGTATATAGTATCTAATATTACAAATTTTTAAGAACTTAGTAAACTACATAATTGAATTACAATTTTAGAGTCACCACGGATCAAAATTTGTAGACCTTTGAGATTTCTAACTCTAGATGTAGCAACATACAATTGACCTTTAAAGACCAAAATCACAATCTTAGTTCGAACATTGATGTTTTCTTTCAAATACTATCGAATTAAGTGTGTAATCAATAAAATATGAGAACTAATAATTCGAGAATATAATCTTAATGTTACTAAGCCTACTTCACGTCAATTAAGTTGGAGAGTGTTGCTGGATAGTATCCAATGAATCTACGAATAACACATCTTTGTCTCCGTAGTCCTTAATATGCACATCAACAATCTTAAATATTAGGCTGCTTAGCTATGCTATATATTAATTTCAAACTTATAGACTTTAGGGTTGTATGCATACTTCTTAAAACCATATGATCTTGTGAAAATTAAATGCAACATTTAATTTTCACAAGATCATATGACTTTATTATATATTGGAGATAGGAGATAGGAGATAGGATGATATCCCATGTGCAAAGGTGACACAATGAATAAGCCAATCGGTTAGGTTTTCTTGGGCCAAACACCTTGAGAGTAGAGTTGCCCAAGGACAGGACTGAGGATCGCAAATTATATTGTGCACTAGGATTCATCTTAACTATAAAATAATAATATAGATACATAAAATTAATATTGTAACCACATAAAAATAATATTATAGGTATATTTAGTAGTGAATTTATGTACTTACAATAATCTTTTTGAGAGTAATTCAATCGAGTTGGTCAAACGCTGGTCAACAATAGTTAGCTTATTGTGATTCTTTGTTTATTAGAGTCACAAGACGAACTTCATCCAAAGCCTTTTATGTATATATAGATTTATTTATTTATTTTTTAAAAAAATATCAATATATATATATCATTTAAAATACTTTAATTATACATGCAAAAGATTATGGTAAAATCTTTAGACCAGGGTCCACCTCGCAAGGTGAACCCTTGTCTACGATATAACTACTACTTTAATTTTTAAGACAACTCATTTTAGTTAACCTAAGCACATGCCATTACACCTTAACAATATACTTAAACATTAAAGTAATAGGAAAGAACAAAGAATAAGAAGTGCATTCACATTACTAAATTGGGAACACTAAGATATGGGTACTGCAGCAGAACATAGAAAACATGTTTGTTCCTCTGACACCATCATCTAAGTATTAAGTATTAACACTATTCTAATCCCTCTCTTAACCACTATTTTGTCCATCCATAATCACATTTTACAGAATGAAACTAATCCAATTAAAACTCAATCCAACCCTATTTAAAAACACCATCATCAAATCACTCTTTTGACTTGCCAAAATCCCATTCGAGCCTCAGTGGAGTCGAGATTGACTCTTTGTGCTTCAGTAAGTTAAAAAAGTAGTTATGAACAGATACTGCATCATAACAGAATCAATGCACTAGATTGAATTATGAACAGATACTGCATTGTAACAGAGTCAATGCACCAGATTGAATTGGAACCTGATGAAAAAGCATCCGGCAATGAAGTGCAAAAACAAAGAAGCATTACAGACATTGTAAGTTAAGGTTGGTTAAAACTTAAAAGCCTAAAATTTCTGCAGAAAACAGTTCTGGTTTTTCCATTCAAGCCTTCAAAAGCTACCAAAATAACCGGATTCCTAGTCGTTAATGTAATAACCGGATCATATGTTCATGCAAGTTCATCCTGGCTTTCTGAAGGGCTTCTGATCATCTCCAAAATGCTGACCACTTCTGTCATGTAAGGTCTGTTAGAAGGAACCTGTGATGTGCAGATCAAGCCTAGTTTGATGATGGGGATTGCCTCCTCGCCTCGAAACCCGCCTTGTAGTCTCGAGTCGAAGCATTCTTCCACCCGGCCTTCCTCGAGGGCGGCTCTCACCGTGTCACACAGTACTACAACATCGTCCTCCATGTACTCCACGGGCCTCTTTCCCGTGATGATCTCCAGAGCCAGGATCCCGAACCCATACACATCACATTTCTCGGTTATTTTCACCGTTTTGCAGGCGAACTCGGGGGCCATGTACCCGAGTGCACTCTGGATTTTGCTGCTCAGGACGTATCGATCGAGCATTGGCAGCAGCTTTGCTAGCCCGTAATCTGCGAGTTTTGGTTCCCCCGAGGTGCTGTCGATTAGGACATTGCTCGATTTTATGTTGTAGTGGATTATGTTCATCTGGTGCAAGTGAGCCAGGCTCCTAGCTGTTCCAAGAATCATCTCGAATCTCTCGTTCCAACTTAAGTTCGGGCCTAACCCTTCGTGGAGACGCTTGTACAGATTCCCTCCCGACACGAATTCGTATATCAGAAGCTGCAGTGATGGAGTCCAGTAATAGCCTTCAAGCGCCACGAGATTAGGATGCCTCACTTTGCCCAGTTTCTTGACCACCCTTTCAAAATCCTCCCGAGACTTGACAAGACTCGAGACAGTAAGCTTCTTGATGGCAACCGGATGCCCGCCCTTAAGAACAGTCCTGTAAACCGCTCCAAATCCACCCCGCCCAAGCTCACAATCCTTGTTAAGAAGGGCGTGAGAGCCCGTATTGAAGTCAGATTCACCCGAAAACATGACAAGTTTACCCGAATTCCCATCTGTAGATGACGAGTTATGGCTAAAGTCATCACCACCCGAGAACGTAAGGTCTGCAGCAGATCGAGAAGTGGCAGATCGGACGCTAAGGTTAAGCACAGTAACCGTAATCATGCCCACGACTATCGCAGCTGCAGCAACAATGGCAATGAGAGCAGAGATGCTAAGCATTTTCTTCTGACGCCCAAAACCCCTCGGGATCGAGTCAGGAGTAGTAGAAGAAGCATTCGTGCCCGGGTCCATTACTATCGGTTTGGGGAGGACAGAAGCACACGATCTATTGACTGCTGCCCCACAAAGCGACGGGTTATTGGACACAGAGGAAGGCGAAATGGTGTTAAAAAACCCACCACCGGGCAGTTCGCCTTGCAGCTCGTTATGCGAAACGTTGAACGTCAAGAGGTGTACAAGATTAGCTAGCTGCTTTGGAAGACTACCCGTGAGCTTGTTAAACGATAGATCAACGCGTTTAATGGCAGCAAGTTTTGCTAGCGATGCTGGTAAAGGCCCGGTTAGGTTGTTATGTGAAAGAATCCTGCAAAAACGAGCCATTTACTGTTAGACTAACAACTCCGGAAAGTGTTTGCAGTTACTATACTATTTCAGCCATGTAAAGATCAAGAAAATGCTTAAACGAGGATATATATATACACGAGAACTTACAGTGAAACTAGTGACAAACAGTTACCAATCGAAGATGGAATTCCCCCGGTGAGGTTGTTTTTCTGTAGTCTCAGTTCCGTTAGAGAGGTAACCCTTCCGATTTCCAAAGGGATATTGCCATTTAACCGGTTCTTACTCAAATCGAGTACATTAAGGGATTTCAATTTTCCTATACTCTTAGGAATGCTCCCTATAAGTGAATTTCCAGAAAAATTCAAGACCTCCAAGTCACTAAAACCGCCAAGGGCAGATGGAATTTCCCCAGCAAATGTATTCTCGGAAAATATAACTTTCTGTAATCCCGGTTTATTTAACCAAGACGGGATTTCGCCCGTCAAGGAGTTATGACTAACATCCAAAGCCAGAAGATTTGTACAAGTTCCGATGGATTCAGGCAAGTTTCCGGAAATCGAATTCTTGGATATTTTTAGTACCTTTAGTGACTGAAGCTTCCCAATTGATGTTGGAACCTTGCCCGAGAAGTGGTTCTCCGAAAGATCCAAGGTCTCGAGGGTTTTCATTTCGCCTATCCATTCTGGAAAATCACCTGAAAAGGCATTTCGTCTCAAGATTAGGTCGTGACACAATCTTAGCTTCTGCATTGTGCTGGGAAGTCCTCCCGAAAAAGAATTTTGGCTCAAATCAATCGACCTCAACAGCAAACAGTTTCCTATTCCATCAGGTATTTCGCCCAAAAATTGATTCTTATGCAAACGTATCCCTGTCAGATTGCTCAGACCTTCAATGCCCCTTGGAATCTCACCCTCGAGCAAATTATCCGACAAATCAAGATACCTTAGGGAATTCAAAGACCAAAGGGTGTTGGGTAACAATCCAGAAAACTGATTCGATGACAAGTTTAACGAAGCTAGTGAAGCACACGAACCCAAACTCTCTGGAATTCTCCCCGAGAACTCGTTCTTAGCCAAAGAAATCGTTCTTAAAGACCCACATTCTTGAAAAAGATCCCCCGGGATCGGCCCAGATAAACTATTCTCACTCAAGTCTATAGTCCTGAGATGACCAAGCTGGGTAAGACTCACACTTAACCCTCCACTAAAATTGTTCATTGCCAGTGAAAGCTTCCTAAGAGACTGCAATTGAAGAAGGCCTCTACCAATCTTCCCTGAAAGCCCAAAACCATCAAGATTAACCTCAGAGACTCTATTAGATCTGGGGTTACATTTCACCCCATTCCACCTGCAAGGACTATCATCCTCTTCATTCCAAGATCCCAGCTTCCCTTCTGGATCTTGAATGTCAGCCTTAAACACAATCAACCCTAGAACATCATCATCCAGTGAAGGGTACACAGAACAAACCAGAATGGGAGCTAGGAGACTCCAAACCAGACCACACAACAACCTTGTCATCTCAAAAATGCAGTACAAGTATACAACCTTTGTTATATTTCCATTAGAATCACTCAAAAACCTTAACAGATATGTAGATCACAGCAAAGTCGCAGTTTTGTTGGGAAATAGTAATATAATATAACGGTGAAAAATGCAGCTAGACTAACAAGAATAGACAAGAAACCCAACTACAACTGGAGCTGAAAATGACTACTCTTTCAACACTTTCTAGCCCTCAAAAATTTCATCTTTGGCCATAACGGCTAGAAATGCAGACCAAAGAACAATAAAGAGAAATGCCCAGAACCGGAAAACTTCAAAGAGAGCCTGTGCTGGGAAGAACAAAGCCGTAGAAACTAAAAATGGACAGAAACGGAAAATCAAGAACGTGAAAGTTATGAGCTTTAGATATCACCGGAAATGGGAAACGCCGGCGCTGGAGGAGAGAGTGGTTTCTACCGGTTCAAGAGACGTCGGTACCGGAGAATTCACCGGAGAATGTGACGGCGGCGCAGAAGCGGTGAGTCAGTGAAGCATTTAAAGCTCTCTTTATTTCTCGCTGTTGTCTGAGCGCCGGACAGACTCTTTATTTAGTGGTAAAAAATAAATAAATAAAATAAAAAGTAGAGGGAAAAAGGGAATGTGGGGCCATCTTATTAGGCCATACACGTGTCAGTTTATAATAGGCTTTGACCATCTGACATGGCACACAGCAGTCGTTGTTGATAAAATTCTTGCACTACAAAATTTTTGTTTACTCTAACCGCCATTAAAATCATTGCTCCAAAATTTCCCTTTAAGTAACTACAAACTTAATTAACCATTTTAATTTAAAATTAAGGAAAACATCTCAAATTGACTCATAAGTCTGAATTATATGTCAGAAAAAAAATTCAATCAATCCCTTTAAAATTGTAAAGAAAATACAATTCAACTCTTTTTAAATAGGGTAATGCTAATTTAACACGCAGACTAAGTTGACACATATGCTTCTAAAAAATATGGTGATGATTGTTTCAAAAAAGATGTGGTGATGATTTGGACAATATTAAAGAATTATTTTTAAAAAAAAATCAAGAATTTAAATTAATTCAAATTACAAACTTATAAGTTACAACGAATAAATTTAAACTAATACATAAAGGTTTTTGTAAATCATCATTAGTATAAGTGTGAGACTCTTTATAAAAGGGACTGAGATTTGTCTTGTATGTTAAAGAAATTTAAACCAATACATTTTAGGTTACGATATTAAATAAAAAGTAAGGAAAAGAAAGAGATAAAAGTAATGTGGGCTAACAAATTTAGCCTAGCCCAATTAACCCACATTACATGGGAGGGTAGTTTGGCACGATCTCATATACAAGATTGTATCGTGTCGGCCCAAGCATAGTAGCACATGGGTTGTGCCTGGACCAACTCCTGTCAGTTTAGTCTACATTGTCATCTCTAGAAGAACAACATAGGATTGAGTTGGTGAAGTGATGTGGGTGCCAAGAAGTTGGGTTAGGGCACAATTCAAGGGCTTGAGATTATGATAAAATCTGTCAAATGTTAGTATGACAAAAGTATTGCCTTAGTTTACTAGGAGTACGTAAGTCTATGAAGAGTTGTAATTATATTATGTCTATAATATATATATTTTTTTGAATACATATGTCCATAATACAATTTGAGGTACAATGTAACTAGATAGACAGTATGAGTCTAATCAAAACACAATTTGAATGAGATGTAAGTAGTCTCTTCTTCAAAGGATTAATTATCTCTACGATGTAACATATGACATTCTCTATACGTTATAGCAATACAATAGTTTTATTCTCGTCGGGAGGGGCAGCGCTGCCTGGCGGAACACCAACAGCGATGATGGCAAATCGTGGACGCCAGCAGAGTGGCGACGGTGGCTCAGGAGGCTGGCAGAATTGTGGTGGCAGTGCAATACAATAGTTTTATTGTTATCTAGCATTCATGACATCCTTAAGTTTTATTTTCAATTTCATCATTGTATTTTAACCTAATTTTCAAATTTGATTTAGTTTGGAAAGATCTAATTCCAATCATATATGCATATAGAAAAAAAAAATAAAAAAAATTTGTGCGCAAAATACAACTCAATTGATCAACTCAATTCAACCAACTTAAAGTAAGTTAATAAGTTTTGTTTTGTTTTGTTAATAGACAAATGAAAAAAGGAGGGTGTGGAGTTGATCTTGACCTGTAAGTCAGTTGTGGCACGGCACATTTTATAATTTATCTTATTTTTATTGTTGCACTTTTTATCCTAATGTTATCATTTAAAAAATAAAAAGAGAAAAAGGAGATAATTGAAAACATTGTCATTTTTTCTTCTTCTACGGAGTATTTTTTTAATCATTTTGATGCTATGAATTATATATAATCAATGGAAATTTGTTGAACGAATGTGTGTGTAGTTTCTTGTCAGCTTTAGCAGATGGTCGTGTTGGAAAGTTTGGAAGTAAATTTACTAGACTCCACCTAACTTAAACTCATGTCAAATATTTGGGGTCCAATCATGTCTCATAGATAAAAGGGTACAACACATGATATTCTCCAATAAAGACGATAGATAAAGGTAATGATCCAAAATAGCTTACTAATTATAAGATTTTAAGCTTTATTTACATTGGAGATAGTCTTGATTTGAGTCACTCATTTATAAGTAACTTAAAATGGTTTATCTCCTTGTAATCTTTTGTCAATAAGAATTATAAGACAGGATTAGTACATACTTTCGAATAATGACTATGACTTGTAGTTTCTTGCGTCACTAAAAAAAAAAATCAAAATCCAAACTCTGCATTTTGCAGTTGTAAGTGAATTTATATTATTATTAGTTTCATGCAAATTATACCATAGATTAAGATTCACCATGCATATTGTGGATCCTAATATAAATTATATATATACAGTTAACATTTTATATAGGGTTCGCGCGCGCACACACACACGCACACACATATGTATTAACACACACGCCTTGTTGTAAGTCATATCATGTAAACTGAATGTAAATAATAAATTGAATGTATATAATATGTTAACGGCATATATATAATTTCGACCAGGATTCACACCATGCATGGTGGACCTTTGTCCACATGCAATACAACGATTGTTAACTTCAAGAACACAACTCAACTGATCAACTAATTCAAAATAAATTGATAAGCTTTGTTTTACTAGCATCCGCAGAGTACATGGGTAACATTCAACCAATGACCAAAAAATAGAGGTATATATAAAGCTGACATTGTTGTACGCACTAGTATATAATTAAACATATGATGAGAGTCTATCGGCCAGTTCATACACATCCTGCAATTTACCTCATTCGCTAGTCTCTAGGGCATGAGTAGTGATGGACCCTTATAGGTTTTAGTTCAAATTTATATTATTAAACTTTTTTGAATCGGTTAAGTATAGTTGAGTAGTGAATGTGTTTGGAACAATACATTGAGATTGTTTTCATTTTAACAAAAAATATTTTTAGAGTTAATTTTAGTTTTTATTTATTTTTATTATTTCATTCCTTT